>NW_026600218.1:797222-1087222 GCF_029448725.1 Salvelinus fontinalis
CTGCCCTGGCATGCTGTCAATCAACTTCTGGGCCACACCCTGACTGATAGCAGCCCATTCTTGCATGATCAATGCTTGGAGTTTGTCAGAATATGTGGGTTTTTGTTTGTCTACCCACCTCTTGAGGATTGACCACAAGTTCTCAATGGGATTAAGGTCTCGGGAGTTTCCTGGCCATGGACCCAAAATACCGTGGGACTTCATCCCAGTCTTCAACAGTCCAATCCCTGTACCTTTTGCAGAATAGCAGTCTGTCCCTGATGTTTTTCCCGGAGAGAAGTGGCTTCTTTGCTGCCCAGGCTATCCTCCAAAAGTCTTGGCCTCACTGTGCGTGCAGATGCACTCACACCAGTCTGCTGCCATTCCTTAGCAAGCTCTGTACTGGTGGTGCCCCGATCCTGCAGCTGAATCAACTTTAGGAAACGGTCCTGCCGCTTGCTGGACTTTCTTGGGCGCCCTGAAGCCTTCTTCACAACAATTGAACCACTCTCCTTGAAGTTCTTTATGATCCGATAAATGGTTGATTTAGGTGCAATCTTACTGGCAGCAATATCCTTGCCTGTGAAGCCCTTTTTGTACAAAGCAATGATGACGGCACGTGTTTCCTTGCAGGTAACCATGTTTGACAGAGGAAGAACAATGATTCCAAGCACCACCCTCCTTTTGAAGCTTCCAGTCTGTTATTCAAACTCAATCAGCATGACAGATGATCTCCAGCCTTGTCCTCGTCAACACTCACATCAGCTGGTCCATTTGTGGCAGGGCTGAAATGCAGCAGAAATAATTATTTGGGATTCAGTTCATTTACATGGCAAAGAGGGGCTTTGCAATTAATTGCAATTCATCTGATCACACTTCATAACATTCTGAAGTATATGCAAATTGCCATCATACAAAATGAATGCAGCAGACTTTGTGAACATTAATATTTGTGTCATTCTCAAAACTTTTGGCCACGACTGTACACCAGAGCTGTTGCCAGATAATTTAATGTTAATTTCTCTACCATAAACCGCCTCCAACGTCGTTTTAGAGAAATTGCCTGTACGTCCAACCGGCCTTACAACCACAGACCACGTGTAACCACACCAGCCCTTGGCCACTATATCCAGCTTCTTCAACTGCGGGATCGTCTGAGACCAGCCACCCGGACAGCTGATGAAGCTGTGTGTTTGCACAACCGAGGAATTTCTACAGAAACTGACCGAAACCTTTTGAAATGTACAGCAACAGAATTCAGAACATGGACCATTCTTACAGTGTTCTCCCTGTACACAAAGTCAGAACCGTAGGATAAATGAAGGGGGCACATAAGCAAACAATGAAAGTTCTTACAATATTCAATGATTACATTTCTCTACAGGTTATAGGCTACATGTGCACCACCAAGTCAGAACAGTAGGCTAAGATGTGAGGGGGAAAGCGACTAAATTATTAGGGTGAGGGACATGGGCTACTAACAGCTTATTAAACAACATACAGTTAGTATTACTTTCTTAGCTACAGTATACATATCTCCCTAGAATATTACATCATTTATGCAGCAGCATACAATACATTTTTGGGCTCACCTTGTTGTGCTGTGCTCATTTGAACTGGAAGGTGGTGCAGCGATCATTGTGGGCAAATTTTGTCATCAAACTTTGTCATTCAATTCTGTCATTCTCTGGGATTATGGTGCTTTCAAGACAACTGGGAACGTGGGAAAAAAACAAGGTTGAATCATGCCATCGGTGACCTTTAGGTCGGAGCTCTAGAATGAGGCCAGAGTTACCAACTTGGAATTCAGAGTTAAATGACCGTTCAAAACTTATTTTCCCAGTCGGAGTTCCCAGTTGTCTTGAACTCATGGAAGTCTGAGATTTCCCAATTACGAGTTCCCAGTTCTTTTGAATGCGCCAGAAGTCCTGCTGGATTTACAGCATGGCCAATGTATTCAACCTTTTCTGGCTGATGGTGTTGAATGTTTATCCTTTTAAGATTGGAAAATAGACCCTTAAACTCAGACTTGGACCACACACCCACTCCACTGAATTGCAGGCTAGTGGATGCTTTGTTAGCCACTGATTCCTTCCAAACCACTCATTGTTGAATTTACGATTCCCATCTTGTTGTGTAATGTTTATGTCCAATGGCCGATGAGCACCAATACGTTTTATCTATAATTTCATTTCATTACTTCTCTTCATATGCCAAGGATTAAAAAGGATTTGCCAGTAGATTTTCGACTTGATTCATGATGATGACTGCTAGCTAAGATTTTGAAAGTATGATGTTGACATGATCAGTCCAATCACAGCTACGGTAGATATAACGTGATTTGACGTCATTTTATCTGTGGCCAATAACCTAAAGCCTTCTTGGATGGGCACTTCTAATGTAACTCTATGGCAGCACCTAAAGGGGCTTGAATTATTGAGCTCTCCCTGTAGATTTTGCAGTGATGTAGTGTCCCCATGAATGACAGAACACTGAGCCAATGACAGCAGAACTAGAGAACTAGAGAACTAGAGACCAACCCTTATGCTCTGTATTTTCTGCTGGCTGCCCCACCACCACAAAGCACTGAACTGGCTGAAACACCTGCATTTTGGAGCTGCCTCACTCATAAAAGCACAGAACTGGCTGAAACACCTGCATGTTGGAGCTGCCTCACTCATAAAAGCCAAAAAGAAACCATGTTTGTATGCGGCTTAATTAACTCAATTACTATTATTTGTTTTACAATGTTTTCAAACTGATATGTGACACGTATTTAATGCCAAAATAACATGAAAAACAGGCAACAAAAAAATATCATTATTATAATTATTTTAGCGAAACAGGTGGGGCTCAATGACGCGTCACCCTGAATGACGGGTCACGCTGAATGACGGGTCACCCTGAATGACGGGTCGCCACTGCAGCTAGCTGTTTTAACTTTGCTTCAGCCAGCAACAAGCCATCTGTAAACTATGGCTCGTGGTGGGACGAAGCAAGCTATAACGGTACCTGTGTGCAACTGTGTAGCTAGCTAGCTAATATAGCGAACAATAGCTAGCAATGAAAACAACTTTTTGCTACCGTTGAGAAAATAACGCATGTACATGGTAGCTATCTTAAATGTAGTGTATCACGGCAGACTGAAACACTTTCAAAATAATCCTTCCCAGTGGGCTTCAAGCAGCCCAGACTGCTTTATCCACAGAAGACAGAGCTGTGTCTATACCAGTAGCTGTATTCAGGATAACACTGGTATTTGAAAGCTGTAGCTAACTTTGCATGTAGTCCATGATGAAAATATTAGTAAATCCTATGTATATTTCAAATATCCGCGGTAATAGAGAAGGATGTGCTATTTGACAGAGAAGCCTTGAGTGACAGAATGGTGTCGTGCACATTCTTGTGAATGACCCAACCCCCTCATTATCTCAACTAATCATGGCTAGGCAACATTCAGTATTTTCTCCATGTCTAAATATCTTCATGATTTCAAATTGTATTTATATTTCCAGATTACGTTCGAGTTTGTTATTAAGACATGCATGAGAACACCAGCTGTTCCGGACGACTGTGTGGTCACGCTCTCCTTAGCCGATGTCAGCAACACCTTTAAACAGGTCAACATTTCACAAGGCCGCAGGGCCAGACGGATTACCAGGACATGTACTCTGAACATGCACAAACTAACAGGCAAGTGTCTTCACTGACATTTTCAACCTCTCCCTGACCCAGTCTGTAATACACCTACAGTTCTTGAATGAGACAAGGGAAATTCAATTCAATCTCTGTAGTACAAAGTCTATTCATTTACCCCTCAAATAGGACTCCAGACTATTTTTGAACACAGTGGGCACAAAGGTAGTTAGTTAGAGCCTGTTTTGTAATAGCTGTGAGTCATTTGACTAAAGCCTGTCTAAATCCATTAAATCCTTTGCTGCTTGACAATTATAGATGACGAACGCCGGGGATATTTTCGTCATATTTGGCCATGTCTGAGTCTTACAACCTCAATGTAAATAGTATTTTTAGCCAGGGCCAAAGAGCACCCTGCTCCCTACATTATGCACTACTTTTAGTAGTAGTAGAGGGATAGAGGAGGTTAGAAGTTGTGGAGGGATGGAGGGGGTTAGAAGTAATGGAGGGAAGGAGGGATAGAGTCTCCTTACAGTCTCCGTACAGAAAATAGGAGGTTAACACCGTGTACAGTCTCCGTACAGAAAATAGGAGGTTAACACCGTGTACAGTCTCCGTACAGAATATAGGAGGTTAACACCGTATACAGTCTCCGTACAGAATATAGGAGGTTAACACCGTATACAGTCTCCGTACAGAATATAGGAGGTTAACACCGTGTACAGTCTCCGTACAGAATATAGGAGGTTAACACCGTATACAGTCTCCGTACAGAATATAGGAGGTTAACACCGTATACAGTCTCCGTACAGAATATAGGAGGTTAACACCGTATACAGTCTCCGTACAGATTATAGGAGGTTAACACCGTATACAGTCTCCGTACAGATTATAGGAGGTTAACACCGTATACAGTCTCCGTACAGAATATAGGAGGTTAACACCGTATACAGTCTCCGTACAGAATATAGGAGGTTAACACCGTGTACAGTCTCCGTACAGAATATAGGAGGTTAACACCGTGTACAGTCTCCGTACAGAATATAGGAGGTTAACACCGTGTACAGTCTCCGTACAGAATATAGGAGGTTAACACCGTATACAGTCTAAATACAGATTATAGGAGGTTAACACCGTATACAGTCTCCGTACAGATTATAGGAGGTTAACACCGTATACAGTCTCCGTACAGATTATAGGAGGTTAACACCGTGTACAGTCTCCGTACAGAATATAGGAGGTTAACACCGTATACAGTCTCCGTACAGAATATAGGAGGTTAACACCGTGTACAGTCTCCGTACAGAATATAGGAGGTTAACACCGTATACAGTCTCCGTACAGAATATAGGAGGTTAACACCGTATACAGTCTCCGTACAGAATATAGGAGGTTAACACCGTGTACAGTCTAAGTACAGAATATAGGAGGTTAACACCGTGTACAGTCTCCGTACAGATTATAGAAGGTTAACACCGTATACAGTCTCCGTACAGAATATAGGAGGTTAACACCGTGTACAGTCTCCGTACAGAATATAGGAGGTTAACACCGTGTACAGTCTCCGTACAGATTATAGGAGGTTAACACCGTGTACAGTCTCCGTACAGATTATAGGAGGTTATGACAACAGAAGGCCCAATGTTATGTATGAATAGCAGAAAGGAGATTTGGAGATTTGTGCCTGTCTTCACGATTATCAGTAGATGTGTCTCAGTGGTTTCAGATGTGCTTTTAGTCATGAAGCTATTTGTTAAATGTAGTAATTTAGAAAGGCTTATTCTTTCCTGAATACGTTGTTGCAGGCAGCGTTCTTAGCTTGACTGACCGAGTGAGCCTCAGCCCGCCAACGACTACCGTATTTACAGATTAAAGGGAGTGAGGCCATCTCGTTTTCATTGGAAAAAAAAAACAATCTGTCTTTTGTATTGTGGACCAGGCCAGTCATGCTTGTGGCCTTCTGGTTTTTGTGACCATGTGACGCAGCATGAATGTGTTCATTGGTTGAGGCCCAAATGGCACCCTACTGCCTAAATAGTTCACTACTAGGGGCCTGGTTAGGAACGATGCACTATTTTGGGACGTAGACTAATGCTTGTGCTGGTCTCTGACTGACTGGCTACAGGGGAACATTTCCTAATGACAAAAGACTACTGGCCCGTTCCAAAGGGTATAATCATAGGACGTTGGATAGATGCCCGGGGGTAATGATGCCAAGCCCTACCATAGGATAGATGCCCGGGGATAATGATGCCCGGGGATAATGATGCCAAACCCTACCATTGTATAGATGCCCGGGGATAATGATGCCAAGCCCTACGATAGGATAGATGCCCGGGGGTAATGATGCCAAGCCCTACCATAGGATAGATGCCCGGGGATAATGATGGCAAGCCCTACCATTGGATAGATGCCCGGGGGTAATGATGCCAAGCCCTACCATAGGATAGATGCCCGGGGGTAATGATGCCAAGCCCTACCATAGGATAGATGCCCGGGGGTAATGATGCCAAGCCGTACCATAGGATAGATGCCCGGGGGTAATGATGCCCGGGGGTAATGATGCCAAGCCCTACCATAGGATAGATGCCCGGGGGTAATGATGCCCGGGGATAATGATGCCAAGCCCTACCATAGGATAGATGCCCGGGGGTAATGATGCCAAACCCTACCATAGGATAGATGCCCGGGGGTAATGATGCCCGGGGATAATGATGCCAAGCCCTACCATAGGATAGATGCCCGGGGATAATGATGCCCGGGGGTAATGATGCCAAGCCCCATCAAAACAAGATGGTCAACTATCAACTACTGTAAAGGCTAAAATGTAAAACCAAACATTAAATAATGTCTGTCTCCTTCTCAAAAGTGAATAAATGACAGACAATATAAAACAAAACATTAGAGGTTGTATCTGCAATTTACAATTCGTCTTAGTATATTAGTGAGAGGTAAGTTAAAACCATTTAGTACAAGAAGATAGACTAACGCAAGTATTTCAGAAATCACCTCAGCTCATCTCTGTCACCTTACCCACTGGGCACACACTGGTTAAATCATCGTTGTTTCCACGTCATTTCAATGAAATGACACAGAACAAACCTAGAATAGAGGTTGAATTGACGTCTGTTGCCCAGTCGGTAGATAACACCTCAGCTCACCGTTCTCCTTTAAAATCCTCAGTGTAAAAGTCAAACCAGAGTTGGAGGTGGCATGTCATGGCATTAATTCATCCTTATATCAGCTTCTTGTCTATGGATCTGTCATTCGCTTCAAATCAAACTTGATTTATTATCCTCAATAGACAAATCCCAGCTACAGTGTTTACTGGTCACCCAGAGGTCTTGTTTTACAGAGTAATTCTCCTGTCTGGCTTTTACCGTGTCTTCTAGAACCGGATTAACACAGTCATTCTCCTGTCTGGCTTTCACCATGTCTTCTAGAACCTGATTTACACAGTCATTCTCCTGTCTGGCTGTCACCATGTCTTCTAGAACCTGATTTACAGTCATTCTCCTGTCTGGCTGTCACCATGTCTTCTAGAACCGGATTTACACAGTCATTCTCCTGTCTGGCTGTCACCATGTCTTCTAGAACCTGTTTTACAGAGTCATTCTCCTGTCTGGCTTCCACCATGTCTTCTAGAACCTGATTTACAAAGTCATTCTCCTGTCTGGCTTTTACCGTGTCTTCTAGAACCGGATTAACACAGTCATTCTCCTGTCTGGCTGTCACCATGTCTTCTAGAACCTGATTTACACAGTCATTCTCCTGTCTGGCTGTCACCATGTCTTCTAGAACCTGATTTACAGTCATTCTCCTGTCTGGCTGTCACCATGTCTTCTAGAACCTGATTTACACAGTCATTCTCCTGTCTGGCTGTCACCATGTCTTCTAGAACCTGATTTACAGTCATTCTCCTGTCTGGCTTTCACTATGTCTTCTAGAACCTGATTTACACAGTTATTCTCCTGTCTGGCTGTCACCATGTCTTCTAGAACCTGATTTACACAGTCATTCTCCTGTCTGGCTGTCACCATGTCTTCTAGAACCTGATTTACACAGTTATTCTCCTGCCTGGCTGTCACCATGTCTTCTAGAACCTGATTTACAGTCATTCTCCTGTCTGGCTGTCACCATGTCTTCTAGAACCTGATTTACAGTCATTCTCCTGTCTGGCTGTCACCATGTCTTCTAGAACCGGATTTACACAGTCATTCTCCTGTCTGGCTTTCACCATGTCTTCTAGAACCTAATTTACACAGTCATTCCCCTGGCTGGCTTTCACTATGTCTTCTAGAACCTGATTTACACAGTCATTCTCCTGTCTGGCTTTCACCATGTCTTCTAGAACCTGATTTACACAGTCATTCTCCTGTCTGGCTGTCACCATGTCTTCCAGAACCTGATTTACACAGTCATTCTCCTGTCTGGCTGTCACCATGTCTTCTAGAACCTGATTTACACAGTCATTCTCCTGTCTGGCTGTCACCATGTCTTCTAGAACCTGATTTACAGTCATTCTCCTGTCTGGCTGTCACCATGTCTTCTAGAACCGGATTTACACAGTCATTCCCCTGTCTGGCTTCCACCATGTCTTCTAGAACCTGATTTACAGTCATTCTCCTGTCTGGCTTTCACCATGTCTTCTAGAACCTGATTTACAGTCATTCTCTTGTCTGGCTTTCACCATGTCTTCTAGAATCTGTCTTCTAGAATCCCCTAGGATTCAGACCTGTCGTGAGTGAGTCCGTTTTGAATTAGTCAACAACACACATATTCATTCACCACATTACATTCTATACACTTTCATCCTGATACAGGTATGCAGATTATTTAAATCCAATGAGATTTCTGTAAGCATGAATGGCACAAAGACACATTTCAAAGAGGAGGAAACTCAGTATTAACAGAAATATTCCAAACAGATAGTGCTACTGTATACATTTAAATGAAGCCGTCAGAAAAGCCAGAATTTATGAAACACTTAGTCGACAGTTTTAGGCCACGACTACAACTTATTAACAGCAAATCACAATCACAAGGAGTAAAATACCTTGTTTTAAATTAATACAAATACTCATGAAGCGATACAAACCAACTCAATAAATATTTCAGTTTTGAAACCATTCCCACTTCTTTAGATCATGTTTAAAAAGCCGGATGGAGGAAAAGACATGGCAGATCGACACGTAAAATAAGAATGAGAATCTCCTGTTATTTACTGTGATTCCAGAGGGGCAGACAAACCAGATGCATGTAAAACACTTGTATTTGTTAAAGGTTGAAAACAAATATTTGTTGCAAAGTTGCCAACATCTATTACTATTAGATTACTAACATCTATTAGTTTCTGCTGGAAAAAAAGGATCTTTGTCTTTCAGATGGCAGACAGGAAACAAAGTGTAACGGCTGTCATAGTCGTTCTCCTCCTCAGACGAGGAGGAGAATGGATCGGACCAACACGCAGAGTGGTTAGTGTTCATTATTTAATGAAAGTAAAACAGAACACTTCAAGACACAAAACAACAAACGTAACCAAACCGAAAACAGTCCCGTGTGGCACGAACACTGACACGAGATACAATCACCCACAAACAAACAGTGGAACAGCCTACCTTAATATGGTTCTCAATCAGAGGAAACGTCAAACACCTGCCTCTAATTGAGAACCATATCAGGCAACACATTTAACCCAACATAGAAACACATAACATAGAATGCCCACCCCAACTCACGCCCTGACCAACAAAACAATGGAAAACAGGTCAGGAACGTGACACAAAGAGAGCTGCGCTATTTCCCATGCCCAGATTATTATTGTTATTGTTGGACATAGTCATTCACTTCAAGCCTCGTGTACCATTGTCCACGGAATTCAAAAGGTCTAGACTCTAGAGTGTCGAGTTCCTTCTCTAACTCATTCAGGTCCTTTCCTGTGAACAGGTTCTAGTCTACATGGACCTCTTTCTGTTTCCCTGTCCTCCTCCGTTCACTTCCTCCTCTCCCTCCTCCGTTCACTTCCGTTCTCCTCCACTCCTCCCGAAGCCTCACTTCTCAAGCTTATTGTCAGCAGGGAGAGGCAGAGTAGAGAAGGCCATGAGCCAACAATATCAGCGGATGAAGAGATCATTGAAACCAGCAGACACAGTACAAATGGTCTAATCTAATACATTTCCTGTTGTAATCATTTTATCTGACTAGGCGTAGTCATGTGGGGGGAAGGGCCCCCCCCTTCCCCCCACATGACTACGCCTAGTCAGATAAAATGACCATTTTCACTGTTCGTATATCATCTAGCTCCTCTAACATGCTCATCAGGAGACAGTAAGTGACATGATTGGAAGCCAACAGTTCCTCATTCAGTTCCTTATTTCAAAAGCAGTACAGTTTCTCTGAGAAAAAAACTTTCTTGAACTGATATCCTGTAGAAAAGGCAATCAAGACCATTTTGTGCTCACCATCAGTGTCCTTAGCTGACCGAGGTCTGGTCTGCTGACGCCACTGTGATCCCATCATTATCAAACCTCTTTTAGGAACAAACATGGCCACATCAATGTTCTGGAAGCCTCCAGCATCTACTAGCTAAGACCGGGAAGCACATACAGATATATCTTAATTGTAACAGACGTATTACATCCAACATATCATTCAACAGGCCTATAGTCAAAACACTACCATAATACTGTACCATTCAACAGGCCTATAGTCAAAAACACATCCAAAATATCAGTCAATAGGCCTATAGTCAAAACACTACCATAATACTGTACCATTCAACAGGCCTATAGTCAAAACACTACCTTAATACTGTACCATTCAACAGGCCTATAGTCAGTAACACTACCATAATACTGTACCATTCAAAAGGCCTATAGTCAAAACACTACCATAATACTGTACCATTCAACAGGCCTATAGTCAAAACACTACCATAATACTGTACCATTCAACAGGCCTATAGTCAGTAACACTACCATAATACTGTACCATTCAACAGACCTATAGTCAAAACACTACCTTAATACTGTACCATTCAACAGGCCTATAGTCAGTAACACTACCATAATACTGTACCATTCAACAGGCCTATAGTCAAAACACTACCATAATACTGTACCATTCAACAGGCCTATAGTCAAAACACTACCATAATACTGTACCATTCAACAGGCCTATAGTCAGTAACACTACCATAATACTGTACCATTCAACAGGCCTATAGTCAAAACACTACCTTAATACTGTACCATTCAACAGGCCTATAGTCAGTAACACTACCATAATACTGTACCATTCAACAGGCCTATAGTCAAAACACTACCATAATACTGTACCATTCAACAGGCCTATAGTCAAAACACTACCTTAATACTGTACCATTCAAAAGGCCTATAGTCAAAACACTACCATAATACTGTACCATTCAACAGGCCTATAGTCAAAAACACTACCATAATACTGTACCATTCAACAGGCCTATAGTCAAAACACTACCATAATACTGTACCATTCAACAGGCCTATAGTCAAAACACTACCATAATACTGTACCATTCAACAGGCCTATAGTCAAAACACTACCATAATACTGTACCATTCAACAGGCCTATAGTCAACACACTACCGTAATACTGTACCATTCAACAGGCCTATAGTCAACACTACCATAATACTGTACCATTCAACAGGCCTATAGTCAAAACACTACCATAATACTGTACCATTCAACAGGTCTATAGTCAAAACACTACCATAATACTGTACCATTCAACAGGCCTATAGTCAAAACACTACCATAATACTGTACCATTCAACAGGCCTATAGTCAAAACACTACCATAATACTGTACCATTCAACAGGCCTATAGTCAAAACACTACCATAATACTGTACCATTCAACAGGCCTATAGTCAAAACACTACCATAATACTGTACCATTCAACAGGCCTATAGTCAAGACAAAAAACAGTTGCCAAAACAGACATAACAACAAATAAGATACACTCTTCTTTACACTCATAACCTTGGTTTTCATTCCAAATGACATGACATTGATACATGACATTGATACATGACATTGATACATGACATTGATACATGGCATGACATTGATACTGTTATGCTGATGAAGGAGGACCCAAAAGCGACGTAATAGAAACAGAGTCTTTATTCCAGTTTTAAACAAACAATGATGTTCCTGGATATTATCAAAGGTAATCCAAAACAGGAAACTGAAAACCTCTTGTCAGTAGAGAGGAACGACTGGAGACGCGACCACAGACTGCAGGTCGCTTCAGGAAGGCACAGACCGTAGCTGACATAGACACCTGCTCACACGCAGCATCTGACAAATGCAAAAACACAACAGGGCGGAACAAGGACACAGAGCAGCTAACCTCAAACAAGAATCCGACAAAGACAGAAGCGGAAAACAGAGGGAGAAATAGGGACTCAAATCAGAGGGCAAAATAGGGGACAGGTGTGAAAGAGTAAATAAGGTCGTTAGGAGAATGAGAAACAGCTGGGAGCAAGAACGGAACGATAGAGAGAGAGAGCGGGAGAGGGAAAAAAGGGAGGAGGAGAGAGAGGAATAGAAAGAGGGAAAGAACCTAATAAGACCAGCAGAGGGAAGCACAGGGACAAGACATGATGATCAAAGACAAAACATGACAGTACCCCCCCACTCACCAAGCGCCTCCTGGCGCACTCGAGGAGGAACCCTGGCGGCGACGAAGGAAATCATCAATCAACGAACGGTCCAGCACGTCCCGAGATGGAACCCAACTCCTCTCCTCAGGACCGTAACCCTCCCAATCCACTAAGTACTGGTGACCACGCCCCTGAGAACGCATGTCCATGATCCTCCGTTCCTTGTAAATAGGTGCGCCCTCGACAAGGACGGGAGGGGGGGAGGGAAGACGAACGGGGGCGCGAAGAAAAGGCTTGACACAAGAGACATGGAAGACAGGGTGGACGCGACGAAGATGTCGCGGAAGAAGCAGTCGCACAGCGACAGGATTAACGACCTGAGAGACACGGAACGGACCAATGAACCGCGGAGTCAACTTGCGAGAAGCTGTCGTAAGGGAAAGGTTACGAGTGGAAAGCCACACTCTCTGACCGCGACAATACCTAGGACTCTTAATCCTACGTTTATTGGCGGCTCTCACAGTCCTCCCCGCAGACGAAGGCAGACCGGTAATAAAGTCTAAGGCGATCTGAGACCATGGTCGAGAAGGAATGGGAAGCGGTCTAAGACGACCGGCAGAAGGAGAGTTACCTGACTTAGTCTGCGCGCAGTCCGAACAAGCAGCCACGAAACGCCGCGTGTCCCGCTCCTGAGTAGGCCACCAAAACCGCTGGCGAATAGATGCAAGCGTACCCCGAACGCCGGGGTGACCAGCTAACTTGGCAGAATGAGCCCACTGAAGAACAGCCAGACGAATAGAGACAGGAACGAACAGAAGGTTACTAGGACAAGCGCGCGGCGACGCAGTGTGAGTGAGTGCTTGCTTTACCTGTCTCTCAATTCCCCAGACAGTCAACCCGACAACACGCCCTTCAGGGAGAATCCCCTCGGGTTCGGTAGAAACCACAGGAGAACTAAAGAGACGGGATAAAGCATCAGGCTTGGTGTTCTTATTTCCCGGACGATAGGAAATCTCGAACTCGAAACGAGCGAAAAACAACGCCCAACGAGCTTGACGTGCATTAAGTCGTTTGGCAGAACGGATGTACTCAAGGTTCTTATGGTCAGTCCAAACGACAAAAGGAACGGTCGCCCCCTCCAACCACTGTCGCCATTCGCCTAAGGCTAAGCGGATGGCGAGCAGTTCGCGGTTACCCACATCATAGTTGCATTCCGATGGCAACAAGCGATGAAAAAAGTAAGCGCAAGGATGGACCTTATCGTCAGACTGGAAGCGCTGGGACAGAATGGCTCCCACGCCCACCTCTGAAGCGTCAACCTCGACAATGAATTGTTTAGTAACGTCAGGAGTAACAAGGATAGGGGCGGATATAAAACGCTTCTTGAGGAGATCAAAAGCTCCCTGGGCGGAACCGGACCACTTAAAGCAAGACTTGACAGAAGTCAGAGCTGTGAGAGGGGCAGCCACTTGACCGAAATTACGAATGAAACGCCGATAGAAATTAGCGAAACCGAGAAAGCGCAGTAACTCGACACGTGACTTAGGAACGGGCCAATCGCTGACATCCTGGACCTTAGCGGGATCCATCTGAATGCCTTCAGCAGACAGATAATCCTCGAGAGCCTTACGTTCGGGAGCCGACAGAGAAAATAATGTACCCCGAGGGGGAGTGGTCCCCGGAAGGAGATCAATACAACAATCATACGACCGGTGAGGAGGAAGAGAGTTGGCTCTGGACCGACTGAAGACCGTGCGTAGATCATGATATTCCTCCGGCACTCCTGTCACATCACCAGGCTCCTCCTGAGTAGAGGGGACAGAAGAAACAGGAAGGATAGCAGACATTAGACACTTCACATGACAAGAAACGTTCCAGGATAGGATAGAATTACTAGACCAATTAATAGAAGGATTATGACATACTAGCCAGGGATGACCCAAAACAACAGGTGTAACAGGTGAACAAAAAATCAAAAAAGAAATGGTCTCACTGTGGTTACCAGATACTGTGAGGGTTAAAGGTAGTGTCTCACATCTGATACTGGGGAGAGGACTACCATCTAAGGCGAACATGGGTGTGATCCTCCCTAACTCTCTGAGAGGAATGTCATGTTTCCGAGCCCATGCTTCGTCCATAAAACAACCCTCAGCCCCAGAGTCTATCAAGGCACTGCAGGAAGCAGCCGACCCGGTCCAGCGTAGATGGACCGACAAGGTAGTACAGGATCTTGATGGAGAGACCTGAGTAGTAGCGCTCACCAGTAGCCCTCCGCTTACTGATGAGCTCTGGCCTTTAACTGGACATGACATGACAAAATGTCCAGCAGAACCGCAATAAAAGCAAAGGCGGTTGGTGATTCTCCGTTCCCTCTCCTTAGTCGAGATGTGAATACCTCCCAGCTGCATGGGCTCAGTCTCTGAGCCGATGGAAGGAGATGGTTGAGATGCGGAGAAGGGAAGCCCCGTTAACGCGAGCTCTCTTCCACGAGCTCGGTGACGAAGATCTACCCGTCGTTCTATGCGGATGGCGAGTGCAATCAAAGAGTCCACGCTGGAAGGAACCTCCCGGGAGAGAATCTCATCCTTAACCTCAGCGTGGAGTCCCTCCAGAAAACGAGCGAGCAACGCCGGCTCGTTCCAGTCACTGGATGCAGCAAGAGTACGAAACTCTATAGAGTAATCCGTTATGGATCGATCACCTTGACATAGGGAAGCCAGACCCCTGGAAGCCTCCTTCCCAAAAACTGAACGATCAAAGACCCGTATCATCTCCTCCTTAAAGTTCTGATAAACGTTAGAACACTCAGCCCTTGCCTCCCAGATAGCTGTGCCCCACTCCCGAGCCCGACCAGTAAGGAGTGATATGACGTAAGCGATCCGAGCTCTCTCTCCAGAGTATGTGTTGGGCTGGAGAGAGAACACAATATCACACTGGGTGAGAAAGGAGCGACACTCAGTGGGCTGCCCAGAGTAACATGGTGGATTATTAACCCTGGGTTCCGGAGACTCGGAAGACCAGGAAGTAGCTTGTGGTACGAGACGAAGACTCTGAAACTGTCCTGAGAGATCGGAGACCTGAGCGGCCAGGGTCTCAACGGCATGACGAGCAGCAGACAATTCCTGCTCGTGTCTGCCGAGCATTGCTCCCTGGAACTTGACGGTAGTGTTGAGAGAATCCGTAGTCGCTGGGTCCATTCTTGGTCGGATTCTTCTGTTATGCTGATGAAGGAGGACCCAAAAGCGACGTAATAGAAACAGAGTCTTTATTCCAGTTTTAAACAAACAATGATGTTCCTGGATATTATCAAAGGTAATCCAAAACAGGAAACTGAAAACCTCTTGTCAGTAGAGAGGAACGACTGGAGACGCGACCACAGACTGCAGGTCGCTTCAGGAAGGCACAAACCGTAGCTGACATAGACACCTGCTCACACGCAGCATCTGACAAATGCAAAAACACAACAGGGCGGAACAAGGACACAGAGCAGCTAACCTCAAACAAGAATCCGACAAAGACAGAAGCGGAAAACAGAGGGAGAAATAGGGACTCAAATCAGAGGGCAAAATAGGGGACAGGTGTGAAAGAGTAAATAAGGTCGTTAGGAGAATGAGAAACAGCTGGGAGCAAGAACGGAACGATAGAGAGAGAGAGCGGGAGAGGGAAAAAAGGGAGGAGAGAGAGGAATAGAAAGAGGGAAAGAACCTAATAAGACCAGCAGAGGGAAGCACAGGGACAAGACATGATGATCAAAGACAAAACATGACAGATACATGGCATGACATTGATACATGACATTGATACATGGCATGACATTGATACATGACATTGATACATGGCATGACATTGATACATGGCATGGCATTGATACATGACATTGATACATGACATGACATTAATACATGACATGACATTGATACATGACATTGATACATGGCATGACATTGATACATGACATTGATACATGGCATGACATGGATACATGGCATGGCATTGATACATGACATTGATACATGACATGACATTAATACATGACATGACATTGATACATGACATTGATACATGACATGACATTGATACATGGCATGACTTTGACATTGTTGAATGGTACAGTATAACCTCCAAACAAGCTTCAACGCCATACAGCTCTCCTTCCGTGGCCTCCAACTACTCTTAAACGCTAGTAAAACTAAATGCATGCTTTTCTACCGATCACTGCCTGCACCCGCCCACCCAACTAGCATCACTACTCTGGATGGTTCTGACTTAGAAAATGTGGACAATTACAAATACCTAGGTGTCTGGCTAGACTGTAAACTCTCCTTCCAGACTCATATTAAACATCTCCAATCCATTGTTAAATCTAGAATCGGAGATGTAATTTACAAAATAGGCTCCAACACTCTACTCAGCAAACTGGATGCAGTCTATCACAGTGCCATCCGCTTTGTCACCAAAGCAACATATACTACCCACCACTGCGACCTGTATGCTCTAGTTGGCTGGCCCTCGCTACATATTCATCGCCAGACCCACTGGCTCCAGGTCATCTATAAGTCTATCCTAGGTAAAGCTCCGCCTTATCTCAGCTCACTGGTCACAATATCAATACCCACCCGTAACACGTGCTCCAGCAGGTATATATCACTGGTCATCCCCAAAGCCAACACCTCATTTGGCCACCTTTCCTTCCAGTTCTCTGCTGCCAATGACTGGAACGAATTGCAAAAATCACTGAAGTTGGAGACTTATATCTCCCTCACTAACTTTAAACATCAGCTTTCTGAGCAGCTAACCGATCGCTGCAGCTGTACATAGTCCATCTGTAAATAGCCCACCCGACTACCTTCCTCATCCCTATATTGTTTTTATTTACTTTGCTGCTCTTTTGCAAACCAGTATTTCTGCTTACACTTCATCATCTGCTCATATATCACTCCAGTGTTAATCTGCTAAATTGTAATTACTGCGCTACTATGGCCTATTTATTGCCTTACCTCCTCACGCCATTTGCACACACTGTATATAGACTTTTTTTCTATTGTGTTATTGACTGTACGCTTGTTCATTTCATGTGTAACTCTGTGTTGTTGTTTGTGTCGCACTGCTTTGCTTTATCTTGGCCAGGTTGCAGTTGTACATGAGAACTTGTTCTCAACTGGCCTACCTGGTTAAATAAAGGTGTTCTCAACTAGCCTACCTGGTTAAATAAAGGTGTTCTCAACTAGCCTACCTGGTTAAATAAAGGTGAAATAAAAAATATAGAAATTACAATACGTAACAAACATTGTAGCAATGGTATGCAACAAGCATGTAACAAGCAATACAATATTACATGTTACAATGTTACAATATTTAGCCTACCAGTAATTTGTTTGTTGATACGTACAATCTTTTTTTTTTTGTTGAGTTTTGTCTTTCTTCTTTGTTGCCATGTTTCTTGTTTACTCCCTCAAGCTTCTTTCTCATCCCAGTTATCCACGGTATCTACACAACAGCCCATTCATGTAAATGTATCACCACAAACGTGATGATATAGTCCACAACAACAGACCTATGATTAGAAGGGTGAGAGAATACAGTGTTACCTTTTTCCAGGTCTTTATCTCTCCAATTTCAACGTACAGACTGCGCTTTTCACATTTCCTCTCAAGAGTCAGGTCGTGGGAAAACTTGCATTTATCCCCCTCGGTACACTGGCCTTGCTTGAAGAAAACATAGAGCACTGATTTGGAATCCACACCTGACAACAAGAACTAGGAGACAAGGGGAAGAAGAATTAGGAGACATGGGGAAGAAGAATTAGGAGACAAGGGGACATTTTTTTTTTTGAAATACTCACTAAATGTAGCGTTGATTTGAATATAATGAGAGGCAGTTATTACACTATGTTATATCTCGTGTAGGCCTAGTATGTAGAGATGTGGAAAATAAGCAATTGGAAAATGAAAGAACTGGACACATTTTTACAACACCGCCTCCATCCTATTCGCTCTATCATAAGTAGTCCCGGTACCTTTGGCAACTTTCTGTGCAGCCAAGACAGGCTTGAAAAGCTTGTTCAACTCTTCTAGCTCCTTCTTCTTGTCAATCGTTTTATTCTTATCACCTTCAGCAGCTGCAACCTGGAAACATTACACACACAGACACACACCGTTGCTACAAATGCATTGTTATACTATAAGAGGTGAGTTGGGGGTTGCACAGATTGGACCACAGACACAACAAAAGCCTATTGGCTTCTGTTATAATCTCCACCCGGCACAGCCAGAAGAGGATTGGCCACCCGTCATAGCCTGGTTCCTCTCTAGGTTTCTTCCTAGGTTCTGGCCTTTCTAGGGAGTTTTTCCAAGCCACCGTGCTTCCACACCTGCATTGCTTTGCTGTTTGGGGTTTTAGGCTGGGTTTCTGTACAGCCACTTTGTGACATCAGCTGATGTAAGAAGGGCTTTATAAATAAATATGATTGATTGTCTAGGATCTGTGTAGAAATATTGGGGTCCTCCTTTGTTAGTTCTTCATACCCTCCTGTACAAACATGTATAGTACACATACACATACACCTGTCTTGCGATCTGCGGTCCATACTTGACTTGATGAACTTGTTCCTGATCTGCACTCCTTCTGACAGCGTCTGCTGGATCATGTCTAGATGGGATACAGGTTTTATCCTCACTCCTTAACCTCAATAATCTTTTCCATCTTCTTCGGTGTCAATAAATGAATCCAAGCTCTGCTAATGTGATATTGTTATTGTTAGCAAACCTGGGTAGCACCAGCAAAGTGATGGTTTTGTCTAGAAGGGATAGAGCTTCTCGTAGCAGGTTTAGGAGAACATAGGCATCGGTTTAGAATAATGAAGGCTAGTAGGTTAGTAGAATTAGGTTAAGGTTAAGAAAATGGTTAAGGTTAGCTAAAATCCCCCAAAAATCTACTTTTGATGTCAATTTGATAAAACCTGTATCCCATCTAGACATGACCCAGCAGAAGCTGTCAGTTGGTTTACACTAGTTATCACAGCCACAAAGTCAAAATAGGCTATGTCGTAAAAATGTATGATTTTTTTTGTTTGTTGCTTTTTGTTCTTAATTTAATGTTTTGGGTTAGGCATAAGGTTAGCAGTGTGGTTAAGGTTAGGGTTGGTATTAGGTTTAAAATCAGATTTTAAGAAGATAAAAATGGTGGAAATAGGGGTGCTTCGTATCTCTGCACATTGATCTGGTACCGGTGTTCCCTGTATGTAGCTCTATATAATGGCGCCAGAGGGGAGGGCTGACGTTTTACGGGCTCCGAACCAACTGTGCAATTTTGTTAGTTTTTTCGCATTGTTTGTAACTCATTTTTGTACATAATGATTCTGCTATTGTCTCTTATGACTGAAAAGAGCTTCTGGACATCAGAACAGAGGTTACTCCCCTCTAACTGGATGAAGATTTTTACTTTAGTGAGTCCGACGCGAAGGATGTAGGCCCAAATCCGCGTCATCAGAAGAAAAGAAGGAGGAAAACGGGGAGGAGGGCAGCGTCCCTTGTAAGAATTTGCAGACGAGTAGGTTAAACAACTTCTTTGGGATAGGTGGGTGTCCCACCTGGCCAACATCCGGTGAAATGGCAGAGCGCCAAATTGAAAATAAATTACTATAAATATTTAACTTTCATGAAATCACAAGTGCCATACATCAAAATAAAGCTTAACTTGTTGTTAATCCAGTCAAGGTGTCAGATTTCAAAAAGGCTTCAAGGCGAAAGCAAACCTTACGATTATTTGAGGACAGCGCCCAGCACACAAATGCATAACAAATCATTTTCAACCAGGGAGTTGCGACACAAAAGTCAGAAATAGCGATATATGTGCCTTACCTTTGAAGATCTTCTTCTGTTGGCATTCCAAAAGGTCCCAGTTACATTACAAATTGTCCTTTTGTTCGATAATGTTCTTCTTTATATCCATAAAAACTCAGTTTAGCTGGCGCGCTTCAGTCAATAATCCACTCGTTTTCCCTCCTTCAAAATACATACAAAATTAATCCCAAACGTTACCAATAAACTTATCCAATCAAGTCAATCAACGTTTATAATCAAACATTAGGTACCCTAATACTCAAATAAACAATACAATTTAAGACGGAGAATCGTTATTGTCTTAACCGGAGATAAACAAAAAGAACTCGCTGTCTCGGCCATGCACTTGGAACCACTACAGACAAAAAGGAACCACTAAGAAAAACTACAACTTCTCCCTCATTTTTCAAAAAAACAGCCTCTTTTTAAAGACTGTTGACATCTAGTGGAAGCCCTAGGAACTGCAATCGGGGTAGATTTTTCCCTATTATAAAAGTTCCAGCCATTGAAATCACTGGTATGCTCGGGGTTTCACCTGCCATTTCTTTTCTGTTATACACAGACATTATTTTAACAGTTTTAGAAACTTTAGGGTATTTTCTATCCAAATCTACAAATTACATGCATATCCTAGCTTCTGGGCCTGAGTAGCAGGCAGTTTACTTTGGGCATGCTTTTCATCCGGACGTCAAAATACCACCCCATATCCCAAAGAAGTTCCCTCTGTACTATTGGCCAACGGGACATTAAAAACTGTAATATCTTATGTTTCACTGAGACGTGGCTAAACAAAGACATGGATAACATAGAGCTGGCTGGCTTCTCCGTCCATCGACAGGACAGAGCAGCTATGTCTGGTAAGACGAGGGGTGGGGGTGTGTGCGTCTATTTGTCAATAACTGCTGGTGCGCAATGTCTAATATTAAATAAGTCTCAAGACAAATGTTCGCCTGAGGTAGAAAACCTATGATATGCAGTAGACAACATTATGTCCCAAGAGAGTTCTCATCAATATTATTCGTTGTCGTCTATTTACCACCACAAACCAATGCTGACACTAAGACCTCACTAAAAGAGCTGTATAAGGCCATAAGAAAACAAGAAAATGCTAATCCAGAAGCGGTGCTCCTAGTGGCCGGGGACATTAATGCAGACAAACTTAAATCTGTTTTACCTCATTTCTACCAGCATGTCACATGTGCAACCAGAAGAAAAACACTCTAGATCACCTTTACTCCACACACAGAGACACATACAAAGTTCTCCCTCGCCCTCCATTTGGCAAATCTGACCAATTTTCTATCCTCCTGATTCCTGCTTACAAGCATAAACTAAAGCAGGAACTACCAATGACTCTCTCAATACGGAAGTGATCAGATGACGTGGATGCTTCACTACAGGTCTGTTTTGCTAGCACAGACTGGAATATGTTCCAGGATTCATCCAATGGCATTCAGGAGTACACCACCTCAGTCACCGGCTTCATCAATAAGTGCATCGACGACGTCATTCCCACAGTCACCATACGTACATTTCCTAACCAGAAGCCATGGATTACAGGCAACATCCACACTGAGCTAAAGGCTAGAGCTGCCACTTTCAGGGAGTAGGACACTAATCCGGATGCTTATATGAAATCCCACCATCAAACAGACATATCATCAATACAGAACTGAGATTGAATCCTACTACACCGACTCTGAACCTTGTCGGATGTGTCAGGGCTTGAAAAATACTATGGACTACAAAGGGAAACCCAGCCGCGAGCTGCCCAGTGACACGAGCCTACCAGATGAGCCAAATGCGTTTTATGCTTGCTTCGAGGCAAGCATCCCTGAGGCATGCATGCGAGCACCAGTTGTTCCGGACGACGGTTTGATCACTCTCTCCATAGCCGATGTGAGCAAGACCTTTAAAAAGGTCAACATTCACAAAGCCTCTGGGTCAGATGGATTACCAGGACATGTACTCAAAGACTGTTCTTTCCGCTACTGCACGGCAAGCGGTATCGGAGTACCAAGTCTAGGAACCAAAAGACTCCTTAACAGCATCTACCCCCAATCTATTAGACTGGTGAATAATTAATAAAATGGTGTTCCCGGACTATTTACATTGACCCCCCTTTGTTTTTACACTGCTGCTACTCGCTGTTTATTATCTATATTATATAACAAAAAAAATCACCAAGATATTGTAAATGTTTTCTTAACTCTATTTCTTGAACTGCATTGTTGGTTAAGGGCTTGTAACTAAGCATTTCACAGTAAAATGGGATTTGATTTGATTTGATTCTCTTGTATTTTGTTTTACTTGTGTTTCTATTTTTTTTTTTAACTCTGCACCGTTGGAAATGCTCGAAAACAAGCATTTCACTGTGAAGTATACACCAGTTGTATTCGGCTTATGTGATCAAAATTGATTTGATTTGGTTTATGACTTTGTGGCCGTGGTAACTAGTGACGACCCTGTCAGATCGCATGCTCACACCGCAAAAGTGGTCAGAAGGAAACGCAGTGTACGCTGGGTAGCGTAGTCTTTGGATTGAAATAAAAGCCTACTGTAAATCATTTGTTTCCCCCCCCATCACAGGAGGCTTCTGAGGAAAGAACGACTCATAATAATAGCTGGAACGGAGCAGATGGAATGGAATCAAACACCTGGTTTGATGTATTTGATACCATTCCACTAATTCCGCTCCAGTCATTATCAATGAAGGTGCCACCAACCTCCTGTGGCTCCCACCCAACATTATTTAAAATGACTCAAATAGATTCATATTAGTACCATCATGGAATATTTGCACATGTTTGAACTACATGTAATCAATACAAGTATTCCATCACATATAACATTTCTTTAGGCCTACAACATCTAGGATAAATACATGGCAGCATTAATAACAGTGTGCTATCATTTGGAAGTCATTAGGTTTAATAACATCGAGCTTAATGTGTTCCCCTTGCCTGGCTGATGGCTAGTGGCTAATGCCTAATCTCAAATGGACAGTGACACCCTGCTGTGGAACCGTCATTAACATGGTGTAATTCACACACGGGTCCTATCAACTCCCTCCATCTTCTGGACAGGGCTGAGGTACCTGATGACTTTCCTATACACCAGGCTAACTCCGCTACGGAGGGTTGATTATAATCTATTACACTGCCTGCATGTAGAGCTCGTAAAACGATATGCGTTAATGACACACACAGATTGGCAAACCAGAGCCTGTCTGGCTCATAAGCGTATACACAGCAATGCATAAATGTATCATTTTTGACACATTTAAGCTTGTAACAAAGGGCTTTTCTCTCTTAAAATCCACTTCAAGTCCTTACATGAAAATGCATAGCCTTTCCCGTGTGGTCATATTGTTTAATATGAAGCAGCATGTCAGTCTGTCCATCCGTCTGTCCATCCATCTGTCCATCCGTCTGTCCATCCATCTATCTGTTAACCAGAACTGACTTGGAGCTGAAGGCTTTGACTAATCGCCTGGCTGAGTTATCTACAGTTCCTTTCGTGCGCTTGCTTCTTTAATCACTCATTACCTGAACATATCTGTCAGCTCCAGCTGTCTCTTAGATAATTGGAAAACAGCCACATGAAAACTTGGGATGGAGTGTCCATTGTCTGTACTGGAGAATCAATGCTGAAAGTTTTTTTGCTCACACAATGCAAAACAAACAACAAAAATATGTTGGACATGCCGAACACCTGAGACATTTCCCAACACCTGAGCGTTTTCCCAACACCTGAGCTATTTCCCAACACCTGAGACATTTCCCAACACCTGAGCGTTTTCCCAACACCTGAGCTATTTCCCAACACCTGAGCGTTTTACCAACACCTGAGCGTTTTCCCAACACCCAACACCTGAGCGTTTTCCCAACACCTGAGCGTTTTCCCAACACCTGAGCGTTTTCCCAACACCTGAGCGTTTTCCCAATACCTGAGCTATTTCCGAACACCTGAGCGTTTTCCCAACACCTGAGCTATTTCCCAACCCCTGAGGGTTTTCCCAACACCTGAGCTATTTCCCAACACCTGAGCTATTTCCCAACACCTGAGCGTTTTCCCAACACCTGAGCGTTTTCCCAACACCTGAGCTATTTCCCAACACCTGAGCTATTTCCCAACACCTGAGCTATTTCCCAACACCTGAGCTATTTCCCAACACCTGAGCGTTTTCCCAACACCCAACACCTGAGCGTTTTCCCAACACCTGAGCGTTTCCCAACACCTGAGCTATTTCCCAACACCTGAGCGTTTTCCCAATACCTGAGCTATTTCCCAACACCTGAGCGTTTTCCCAACACCTGAGCTATTTCCCAACCCCTGAGGGTTTTCCCAACACCTGAGCTATTTCCCAACACCTGAGCTATTTCCCAACACCTGAGCGTTTTCCCAACACCTGAGCGATTTCCCAACACCTGAGCTATTTCCCAACACGATATCCCAACACCTGAGCTATTTCCCAACACCTGAGCATTTTCCCAACCTTGAGCGTTTTCCCAACACCTGAGCTATTTCCCAACACCTGAGCTATTTCCCAACAACAGAGCTATTTCCCAACACGATTTCCCAACACCTGAGCTATTTCCCAACACCTGAGCGTTTTCCCAACACCTGAGGGTTTTCCCAACACCCAACACCTGAGCGTTTTCCCAACACCTGAGCGTTTTCCCAACACCTGAGCTATTTCCCAACAGCTGAGCGTTTTCCCAACACCTGAGCTATTTCCCAACACCTGAGCGTTTTCCCAACACCTGAGCTATTTCCCAACCCCTGAGCGTTTTCCCAACACCTGAGCTATTTCCCAACACCTGAGCGTTTTCCCAACACCTGAGCGTTTTCCCAACACCCTACACCTGAGCGTTTTCCCAACACCTGAGCGTTTTCCCAACACCTGAGCTATTTCCCAACAGCTGAGTTTTTTCCCAACACCTGAGCTATTTCCCAACACCTGAGCGTTTTCCCAACACCTGAGCTATTTCCCAACCCCTGAGCGTTTTCCCAACACCTGAGCTATTTCCCAACACCTGAGCTATTTCCCAACACCTGAGCGTTTTCCCAACACCTGAGCGTTTTCCCAACACCTGAGCTATTTCCCAACACCTGAGCGTTTTCCCAACACCTGAGCTATTTCCCAACACCTGAGCTATTTCCCAACACCTGAGCTATTTCCCAACACCTGAGCGTTTTCCCAACACCTGAGCTATTTCCCAACACCTGAGCTATTTCCCAACAACAGAGCTATTTCCCAACACGATATCCCAACACCTGAGCTATTTCCCAACACCTGAGCATTTTCCCAACACCTGAGCGATTTCCCAACACCTGAGCGATATCCCAACACCTAAGCTATTTCCCAACACCTGAGCGATTTCCCAACACCTGAGCGATTTCCCAACACCTGAACAATTTCCCAACACGATATCCCAACACGTGAGCATTTTCCCAACACCTGAGCGATTTCCCAACACAATTTCCCAACACCTGAGCAATTTCCCAACACCTGAGCAATTTCCCAACACCTGAGTGATTTCCAAACACCAGAGGGATTTCAACACCTGAGGGTAAATGGAAATTATACATATCCCGTAGCTGAACCTGATGTATGGCAGGACAACAGCAAATTGTTTTGCTGTCCAGTAACCAGTTATCAGTGTCTAGGTCCCCATTGCAATACGGCAGTCAAAATGTGTATGTGGTGAATGAAATGAGTATGTTTGCTCTACCTGTTCTGCTGTAGACCTACCTGTTCTGCTGTAGACCTACCTGTTCTGCTGTAGACCTACCTGTTCTGCCGTAGACCTACCTGTTCTGCTGTAGACCTACCTGTTCTGCTGTAGACCTACCTGTTCTGCTGTAGACCTACCTGTTCTGCCGTAGACCTACCTGCTCTGCCGTAGACCTACCATTTCTGCCGTAGACCTACCTGTTCTGCCGTAGACCTACCCGTTCTGCTGTAGACCTACCTGTTCTGCCGTAGACCTACCTGTTCTGCCGTAGACCTACCTGTTCTGCTGTAGACCTACCTTTTCTGCTGTAGACCTACCTGTTCTGCTGTAGACCTACCTGTTCTGCTGTAGACCTACCTGTTCTGCTGTAGACCTACCTGTTCTGCTGTAGATCTACCTGTTCTGCTGTAGACCTACCTGTTCTGCCGTAGACCTACCTGTTCTGCCGTAGACCTACCTGTTCTGCCGTTGACCTACCTGTTCTGCCGTAGTCCTACCTGTTCTGCCGTAGACCTACCTGTTCTGCCGTTGACCTACCTGTTCTGCTGTAGACCTACCTGTTCTGCCGTCGACCTACCTGTTCTGCTCTAGACCTACCTGTTCTGCTGTAGACCTACCTGTTCTGCTGTAGACCTACCTGTTCTGCTGTAGACCTACCTGTTCTGCCGTAGACCTACCTGTTCTGCTGTAGACCTACCTGTTCTGCTGTAGACCTACCTGTTCTGCCGTAGACCTACCTGTTCTGCTGTAGACCTACCTGTTCTGCTGTAGACCTACCTGTTCTGCCGTAGACCTACCTGTTCTGCTGTAGACCTACCTGTTCTGCTGTAGACCTACCTGTTCTGCCGTAGACCTACCTGTTCTGCTGTAGACCTACCTGTTCTGCTGTAGACCTACCTGTTCTGCTGTAGACCTACCTGTTCTGCTGTAGACCTACCTGTTCTGCCGTCGACCTACCTGTTCTGCCGTATACCTACCTGTTCTGCCGTAGACCTACCTGTTCTGCTGTCGACCTACCTGTTCTGCTGTAGACCTACCTGTTCTGCTGTAGACCTACCTGTTCTGCTGTCGACCTACCTTTTCTGCTGTAGACCTACCTGTTCTGCTGTAGACCTACCTGTTCTGCCGTCGACCTACCTGTTCTGCCGTAGACCTACCTGTTCTGCTGTAGACCTACCTGTTCTGCCGTAGACCTACCTGTTCTGCCGTAGACCTACCTGTTCTGCCGTAGACCTACCTGTTCTGCTGTAGACCTACCTGTTCTGCTGTAGACCTACCTGTTCTGCTGTAGACCTACCTGTTCTGCCGTAGACCTACTGTATCACGCTGAGCAGAACTTATGTCTGTCTCCAGGCAGTCCTTACAGTAACAAGCACTTAGCAGAGTTTACCAACCTGGATCCCCTCTTAGGCATGACAGATGTGATGCTGCTGTCACTGATGTCTCTTCTCTCCCTGGCTGCCTAATCCACTTACCACACTCTGGAACAGCAGCATTTAGCCAGACACATGTTCCTCAGCTCGGATGTGTCTCAAAGTGGCACACTATTCCCTATATAGTGCACTACTTTTTCACCAGAGTGAACAGTAGAACACTACTGTAAATAGACAAGAAGGTTGTCATTTGGAATGAACCCTGTAAAGGGAAAAGGTCAACACTATTGAGCAAGAGGAAGTGTAAGGTTCTGCACTGATAGAATGATATCGAATTTCGTCTCATCACTCGTTACAGTCTTCATGTGTTGGCAAATTGAATGAAGAGTGGCTGTTGGTTATACAGCAGCAATGTGTAACTTTTTAGGCGACCCAACTAAAATTCACATAGAAACGTGTGCTATAGATCTGCCGTTCTCATTGAACGCAAGTCTAAGAAGCGGTGGATTGGTTCTAATGTGCGCTATTTCTTTGCTTCCCGTTCTTAAGTTTCAATTACATGCCTTTTACTTTAGGTTTTGTACACCAGTTTCAAACAGCTGAAAGTAAAACATTTTTTGGGGGGGGTTAATGAAAATATATTTCACAGAGGTTTAGATGATGATTATTCACTTTACTTGCTTGTTTTAAATCACATAAACTGAAACAAGGCAAACTATTGGAATTTAAGCAAACAGGAAATGACAGAAAGCCAGTTGAGGAAATATTGTCAGTTCAGAAAGTCTTAGTGTTCGATGAATAACATGGAAATTCAACTGGAAACTGTGCCTGTCATTTTTAATACACCTGTCTTGGCCTCAGCCTTTTACTTGATTTAACGAGGCAAGTCAGTTAAGACCAAATTCTCATTTTCAATGACAGCCTAGGAACAGTGGGTTAACTGCCTTTTACCTTGTCAGCTCAGGGATTCGATCTTGCAACCTTCCGGTTACTAGACCGAGACTCTAACCACTAAGCTACCTGCCGCCACTACACTCTAACCACTAGGCTACCTGCCGCCCTACACTCTAACCACTAGGCTACCTGCCGCCCCTACACTCTAACCACTAGGCTACCTGCTGCCCCTACCCTCTAACCACTAGGCTACCTGCCGCCCCTACACTCTAACCACTAGGCTACCCTGCCGCCCCTACACTCTAACCATTGGGCTACCTGCCGCCCCTACACACTAACCACTAGGCTACCTGCCACCCTTTGACAGTTCTCCCATGTTATCTCAATTCTATAACCCCATAGAGGGCAGGAACTGCTCCACTTTCACACAGGCAATGGCCAGAGTCCAGATCTTACAGTACATTTTCACCACTAGTATACGGCACATCTTTTCATGCTTTAAATGTACATATTGAGAGGGGGGATAGATGCCTTTGTGAAACAACTTGTTACTTTTTCCTGCTTGTTTACTTTGTGTTTGTGGAGCGTTATCGGAGCAGCAGGCACACATGAGGATGAGTTCTGTTTAGTCGATTCCAAGGAAGCCTGCCTGTGGGCTGTTTGCTTACGTTTCAGTCATTCAGAGCCCAACTCCAGCTCAGAGTGGAAGTACTCCCTGCTTCAACACCTTGGCAACCGGTCTGGTTTTTCGGACTGAGCTCAGCAAGATGTCTAGCCTGATGCCTGAATGGCTCCTCCTCGTGTGGCTCTGTGTTTGTCTGTGGAGCAGGCCGGGTGTCTGTCTTATCTGCAGCAGCAGTCATGTTCAGTTTGCAGGGCTGCGCGTGAAGGGCAGGGGAGAGGGAGAGTGGGAGGGGGTGAGGGAGTGGGAGAGTGGGAGGGGGGGGTGGCAGAGGGAGAGGGAGGGTGGCAGAGGAAGAGGGAGGGTGGCAGGGGGAGAGGGAGGGTGGAAGTGGGAGAGGGAGAGGGAGGGTGGGAGGGGGAGCGGGAGAGAGGAAGAGGGAGTGAGAGAGACAGGGGGGAGCGGGAGGGTGGGAGAGGGAAAGGGAGGGTAGCAAAGGGAGAGGGATGGCGGCAGAGGGAGAGGAAAGGTGGCAGAGGGAGCGGGAGAGAGGAAGAGGGAGCGAGAGAGACGGGGGAGAAGAGAGCGAGAAAAGAGAGAAAGTTCTGCTGCAGCAAAGTCTCCCTTTCTGCTCAGTGAGCACATTGAATCTGACAGGTAGCTATCCCCACAGTGGGCTGGAAGCAGATGGCTTGAGGACGTAGCTCCCATCAGCAGAAAATCAGGAGCTCAGGCTGGTAGGCAGCAACTCGGCCTCTTGCTCTTTTACCACCACCGACCCTGCAAAACCCACCTCTCTTTCTTTTTCAATATCTTTCACTCTCTATCTTTTTTTTGCGACCAAGTTTTTATTTGTTCTGGCATTTTTTTTTACAGCTACAATATTCATATCAACTCATATATTCAGTTTATATAACATTTACCCGTGAGCTGCCACTCAACATAATAAGCGAACTAAGATGATCATAGCGTTCACATTACAAGGAGTTTTTCTGAATAATACAACTGTTAAATGAAAATAAACAAGAAGAGGTGTCCAACCAGTCCAACTTGTCCCCCACCCCCACCCTGCTTAGCAACACACGTGGGTTGTCAGTCCCTCCCCCCGTATCTCTATCTGCCCACCAGCCTCTCCACCCCCCACCACTTATCCACTAAATACCCCCCCCCCTCCCCCCTCTTTACCCCCAAAACATCCAAGGTTACTTGTCAACCGATGATGTTTTGACAACCACCCTTTTTTGGGGTTGTTGCTTCAGTGCTGCCTGCCAGTAGTAATCGTCTCTGATTGATTGACAGATTCAAGGACCTATCATCGTCAAGTAACATACCGTAGTAGGTGCAAAGCATTGAATATTTACATTCATGCACTTTGAAATGAATGTTGTTATTTTGTTATTTTTTCCCACCGAAGCATTGAACTGCAGGGCACTCTCACATCATATGAAGGAATGTGACTCCCTGATTTAGGGGACACAGTGAACGGTAAGGAAGAACAAATGGTTTACGTGGCCAGAGAGTCAAAGTACTACAGCTGCACCATTGAGAGCATCCTGACCGGTTGCATCACCGCCTGGTATAGCAACTGCTCGGCATCTGACCGTAAGGTGTTACAGAGGGTAATGCGTACAGCCCAGTACATCACTGGGGCCAAGCTTCCTGCCATCCAATACCTATATACTAGGCGGTGTCAGAGGAAGGCCCAAAAAATTGTCAAAGACTTCAGTCACACATAGACTGTTCTCTCTGCTACCGCAGGGCAAACGGACCAACAGGACCAAAAGTCTCTTTAACAGCTTCTTACCCCTAAGCCATAAGACTGCTTGTCACATCTACTCCAGCTCGTTGTCGCCAGTTTATTCATTATTACGCACACCTGCCACCATCATTATGCGCACCTGCACCTCATGAGACTCACCTGGACTCCATCACCTCCTTGATTATCTTCCCTATATCTGTCACTCCCTTTGGTTCTTTCCTCAGGAATTTTCTGTTGTCGTGTCTTTGACTATGCCAGATTAATTGCTATGACATGGTATTCTATAAAATAATTTCTCCGTAATTAATATTACCTGATTGAACTAATCATGTAAATATTCATTAACTAGAGAGGGACACCACAAAAGAATATTTATAGAGCTGTTATCTTTCGAATAAACTCTTAAAGATTTAGTAATATTTTACATCCATTGCAGTCACCTTAATCGTCAGTTTATTCAGTCTCATCTGAAAGTTGTAAATTCTTGATTATCTGCAAGAATCCTGGCTAACAAGTTGAATCAGCAATACAAAATTGGGTTTAATTATTTATTTACTAAATACCTAACTAATCACATAGAATCACACATATACAATTAAATCATAACTTGATTACAAAGTGCCGTCATACAGACAAACGTCCCTAGCGGGCGGAATAGATATGACAGTTTGTTACACAAAGAAAAGGGGCGGGATTTTAGTGAAAGAGCGGGAGACTGGAACAGAGGCGAAGCTGTGCTATCGTAAATACAGTATCTTATGCATTCTAAATTACCGCCCATTTGAATAAGGAAAATGCAATAAATATTTACTCTGAGCTGCGCTTCAGTAGGTTGGTGGTAGATGGACCGTGTCGCCAGCCCGAGTCCTCTGTCCTTTGAAGAATGTCTCTGGTGCCTTACTGGATACGTTGGAGTAACGTTGTGTGTAGTAGACGGGATACTCGGACTGTCCTTCCTAACCTGCGTTTGTAGCAGCTGTTGCTAACTCAACGGCTAGGAGATATCACTTCTGTAGTGAATACGAGTTCAAAGTTCATACCATTTGCAACCAAAGTCCATGCTGATGTTGGCTTAGTTCTGTGGTTATTGTCTGAACCATTGTGACATCGGATCGTCATCCTAGCGTCCCCGGAAGAGGAAGTTATATTTTTGTCAATGGCTTTTATAGTGGAGGGAGAGGGGTGTGTCTGAAAAGTTTATAACCCATGTCTCTTCCCAGGGGCGGGCCCCTGGTTTGAGCAGAAGCCAAGCTTATGAAAACACAAATCTCTCATTTGGAAGCTAAAATTAAATTGAATCTCTTCACAAATAATTTCATATTCAAACTTTGAATTAAACAACAATTCCATGTGAATCAGATACCTCTGAGGTTTAGACTTTCCACAGTAGAGTTTATGTCATTCTATCATTGATGAGAATGTGTCAGAGGGCAACCGAACTGACATAATATACCTTAAGTACCACCGCATATGTTCAGTTGGTCGGATTACGAGAATATAGTTCACCCCCCCCCCACCTTCTGATGTCGCCAGAATCTCTATGTTAACCAAGGGGTTTTCTTATGTCACATCAGTAGGGAAGAGAAAAAGGGGGAAAGAGGTATTTCTGACTGTCATAAACCTACCCCCACTGCCAACGCCATGACACTGTGTTTTATGTTTACACATTACTCGTGTTTCTTGTTTTGTTCCATGTTTATTTATTTATTAAATTCACTCCTTGTACCTGCTTCCTGATTATTAGCATACACGGCTGAACAACTAATCAAATGGCCCCTCAGACTATTTACATTGACTCCTCCCCCTTTTTAAAAATTTTACTTTGTTTTTTTTAGTAAATATTTTCTTAACTCTATTTCTTGAACTGCATTGTTGGTTATGGGCTCGTAAGTAAGCATTTCGCGGTAAGGTCCAAACCTGTTGTATTTCGGCTCATTTGACAAATAAAATTGGATTTGATTTGATGCCATCCAACAATTGTAAACGCCTGGAGTAATCGGTATCGGCACATGGATTGGAAGCGGTGCTATGGTCAGATCAGATGACATGCAAATAGAGGTCTTTGGCCACACACCCACACACACACACACTAGTGGTGGGTTTGGTATCCAAATAAGTATGAAATAAGCAGAAAATAACCCCATGCCTACTGTAAAATATAATGGTGGATCTTTAATGTTATGGGGCTATTTTGCTTCCACTGGTCTTGGGGCCCTTGTTTGTTAAGGTCAATAGCATCATGACCTTTACCCAGTACCAGGATATTTTACCCATAAACCTAGTTGTCTGCCAGGAGGCTGAAATTTGTCTGCAAGTGTATCTTCCAGCAAGACAATAACCTCAAGAATACATCAAAATTCACAAAGAAATTGTTAATTGACCACAAAAACAACATTTTGCACCGGACTTGAACCCCATTGAAAACCTGTTGGTTTAAATTGAAGAGTGCTGTTCATAAACTCAGACCAAGGATATGAAAGATGTGTAAAGATGATGTATGGAGGACTGGTCTAAGATCCCTCCCAATGTGTTCTACAATCTCATAAAACATTAGGAGAAAAAGGCATCAGTGCTGTTATCTTTGCAAGGTGAGGAATTGAAAGTATTGAAAACAGGGGTGCCATTAATTTGGACCTTTATCCTTTTGAGAGAAAAAAATATTACTATGAAATTTACATAATAATTTTTTTTTTTGCATAAAATATAGCTCAGTATTTGTATTGTTTATTTTATAGTCTTCTTTGCTCTTTTTTTTTTATCAAGGGTGCCAATAATTTTCGACATGACATTTTATTAATGCAGGCTGAAGCTTAGGTAATGTTCTACATTTACATCACTTCCTTTTCATTTTGTTACAGCTCATTCATTTTTTGTATCTACGATGTAAATAGTTTAAGCTACATTTAGTTTGTTTTCCTGGCGTCTGAGAGAGACACTTGCATTTGGGCACCTGGAAGCTGAGAGAGAAGATGTCAGTTGCTAACATATTTCTCTGGCTCGTCAGAAAAAAAGTCTGCGTCCCACAGGAGGCTGGTGAGAGGAGGATGGCTCATAATAATGATTGGAATGGAGTGAATGGAATAATATCAAACACATGAAAATCCATTTATTCCATTCCAGCAATTACTATGAGCCTGTCCTCCTTAATTACTGTGCCACCGGCCACCTGTGCTGCGTACCTATATGAAGATGGGTGACTTGGCCTGAGTCATAGTCAACAGACCTCTGATTGGTCTCAACGTACTGGCCAACTTATTTTTTGCATTCTGCATATTCAGTCCAGAGGGGGACTGAAACAGACTTTGACGTTATGAAATCAAATCAAATTGTATTTGTAACATGAGCCGAATACAACAGGTGTAGTAGGACCTTACAATGAAATGCTTACTTACAAGCCCTTAACCAACAATGCAGTTTTAAGAAAAATAAGTGTTAAGAAAGAATTTACAAAATTAACTGAAGAAAAAAAAAACTTTTCGAAAAATAAAAATAACAAATAATTTAACAGCAACAATAAAATAACAGTAACAATGCTATATACAGGGTACAGGGTACTGGTACAGAGTCAATGTGGAGGCTATATACAGGGTACAGGGTACTGGTACAGAGTCAATGTGGAGGCTATATACAGGGTACAGGGTACTGGTACAGAGTCAATGTGGAGGCTATATACAGGGTACAGGGTACTGGTACAGAGTCAATGTGGAGGCTATATACAGGGTACAGGGTACTGGTACAGAGTCAATGTGCGGGGGCACCGGTTAGTCGAGGTAATTGAGGGAATATGTACATGTAGGTAGGGGTAAAGTGACTATGCATAGATAATAAACAGAGAGTAGCAGCACCGTAAAAATGGAGGGGGGGGGGGGGCAATGCGAATAGTCTGTGTAGCCATTTGATTAGGTTACCAGGAGTCTTATGTCTTGGGGGTGGAAGCTGTTAAGAAGTCTTTTGGTCCTAGACTTAGCGCTCCGGTACCGCTTGCTGTGCGGTAGCAGAGAGAACAGTCTATGACTTGGGTGGAGTCTCTGGCAATTTTTAGGGCCTTCATCTGACACCGCCTGGTATAGAGGTCCTGGATGGCAGAAGGCTTGGCCCCAGTGATGCACTGCACTGCACTGGGCTGTAGTGCCTTGCGGTCGGAGGCCAAGCAGTTGCCATAACAGGTGGTGATGCAACCAGTCAGGATGCTCTCGATGGTGCAGCTGTAGAACTTTTTGAGGATCTGAGGACCCATGCCAAATCTTTTCAGTCTCCTGAGGGGGAAAAGGTGTTGTCGTGCCCTCCTCACGACTGTCTTGGTGTGTTTGGACCGTGATAGTTCGTTGGTGATATGGACACTCTCAATCTGCTCCACTACAGCCCCGTTGATGTTAATGGGGGCGAGCTCAGTCCTCCTTTTCCTGTAGTCCACGATCAGCTCTTTTGTCTTGATCACATTGAGGGAGAGGTTGTTATCCTGGCACCAGACTGCCAGGTCTCTGACCTCCTCCCTATAGGCTGTCTCATTGCTGTCGGTGATCAGGCCTACCACTGTAGTGTCATTGGAAAACTTAATGATGGTGTTGGAGTCATGCTTGGCCATGCAGTCATGGGTGAACAGCGAGTACAGGAGGGGACTGATGGGCCCCCGTGTTGTGGGTCAGTGTGGCAGATGTGTTGTTCCCTACCCTTACCACCTGGGGGCAACCCATCAGGAAGTCCAGGATCCAGTTGCAGGGGGAGGTGTTTAGTCCCAGGGTCCTTAGCTTAGTGATGAGCTTTGAGGGCACTATGGTGTTGAACGCTCAGCTGTACTCAATGAATAGCATTCTCACGTAGGTGTTCCTTTCATCCAGGTGGTAAAGGGCAGTGTGGAGTGCAATAGAGATCGTGTCATCTGTGGATCTATTGGGCGGTATGCTAATTGGAGGGGTCTAGTTTTTCTGGGATAATGGTGTTGATGTGAGCCATGACCAGCCTTTCAAAGCACTTCATGGCTACAGACGTGAGTGCTACGGGTCGGTAGTCATTTAGGCAGGTTACCTTGGTGTTCTTGGGCACAGCGACTATGGGGGTCTACTTGAAACGTGTTGGTATTACAGACTCAGTCAGGGAGACGTTGAAAATGTCAATGAAGACACTTGCCAGTTGGTCAGCGCATCCTCGGAGTACACGTCATGGTAATCCGTCTGACCCTGCGGCCTTGTGAATGTTGACCTCTTTAAATGTCTTACTTATATCGGCTACAGAGAGTGTGATCACACGGTCACCCAGAACAGCTGGTGCTCTCATGCATGCTTCAGTGTTGCTTGCCTCGAAGCACACATAGACGTCATTTAGCTCATCTGGTAGGCTCGAGTCACACTGCAGCTCGTGGCTCTGCTTCTCTTTGTACTGTAGCCAGTGCAGTAGGATTCAATTTTAGTCTTGTATTGACGCTTTGCCTGTTTGATGGTTATTCGGAAGGCATAGCAGGATTTCTTATAATCGTCATGGTATGAGTCCCGTTCATTAAAAGCGGTAGCTCTACTCTTTAGCTCAGTGCGGATGTTGCCTGTAATCCATGGCTTCTGGTTGGGGTATGTGCATACGGTCACTGTGATGACGACGTCATCGATGCATCGTGAAGCATGGAGGAGAAGGTGTGATGGTGTGGGGTGCTTTGCAGGTGACACTGTCTGTGATTTATTTAGAATTCAAGGCACACTCAACCAGCATGGCTACCACAGCATTCTGCAGCGATATGCCAAACCATCTGGTTTGAGCTTAGTGGGACTTTCATTTGTTTTTTAGCAGGACAATGACCCAACACACCTCCAGGCTGTGTAAGGGCTATTTGACCAAGGAGAGTGATGGAGTGTTGCATCAGATGACCTCAACCCAAAATCACCTGACCTCAACCCAATTGAGAGGTTTTGGGATGAGTTGGACCGCAGAGTGAAGGAAAAGCAGCCGTCAAGTGCTCAGCATATGTAGGAACTCCTTCAAGACTGTTGTAAAAGCATTCCTCATGAAGCTGGTTGAGAGAATGCCAAGAGTGTGCAAAGCTGTCATCAAGGCAAAGGGTGGCTACTTTGAAGAATCTCAAATATAAAATATAATTGTAAGGGGTGCGTAACTGGTGGCAGGCAAGTCAGACGCAGGAGAGCAGAACTTGATAATAGCCGGAGCAGTTTAATAGGAAAACCAACGGCATAAGAAGTAAGTATGTGCACAATAATCCGACGCGCACCAGTCAAACAAAATGTGCACAAGCACTTACAATAAACAATACCACACAAAGACATACAGAGGGTTAAATAAACAACACGTAATGAGGGAATGAAAACAAGGTGTGTGGGAAAACAAGACAAAACAAATGGAAAATTAAAAATGAATCGGCGATGGCTAGAACACCGGTGACCTCGACCGCCGGACACCGCCCGAACAAGGAGAGGTACCGACTTCGGTAGAAGTCGTGACAATAATTTGATTTGTTTAACACTTTTTTGGTTACTACATGATTCCATATGTGCTATTTCATAGTGTTGATGTCTTCACTATTATTATACAACGCAGGAAATATTAAAAATAAAGAAAAACCCTTAAATAGAGTAGGTGTGTCCAAACTTTTGACTTGTACTTTATATCAGACCTGGATTCAAATATATGCATATTGTTTTAGTTTTTAGTTACAAATAATGTCAGAATCAGTTATGTATTTGAAACTATTTCCAAACAACTTCCTATAAATAGCCTAAATAAAAAAAAATCTAAAAATTAAAAATATATATACTTTCAAATGCATTCCAATACTTTCCAAGTGTATTTCATCAAAGAAAAAATATCAAAATACTTATTTTGAAAATGTCTTTGAAAGGTATTGAAATACCGTAAATAATATTTGAAAACAGGTCTGATATATATATATTTATTGTCAACTTTTTCTTATTATTATTATATTGCTATTATAATTTGTTTATGTTTTTTGGTTCATGTGATATCCATCTGTATCTGAAATGCAAACAGGTTATGTACCTTTGACCATGTTTTCATCCCTCAGAAGTATGATTTTCCCATTAGTTGTTTAATTTTTACCCTTCTTCAGTGGACGATGATATCAGCATACTAGCTGTTCTCGCAGTAAAATTGACCTATATACATATGAATATATTATAAATTGATGGATATATATATATGAATAGATTATAAATTGACCTATACATTATACATGATTGTGCTTTGATTAATTTGTTACAAATTAAACTTAAAAAAAAAACATGTGTGAAATATGTGACTTTGCTTTTGTTTGCTCAGTAAATCAATAATACAGAGGAAGCTATGCAGCCTGAGGAGCAAACAGCAGAGTCAACAGAATCAACAGAATCACGCAAATGGCACCCTATTCCCTATTTAGTGCACTACTTTTGACCCTTTACCATAGGGCCCTGGTCAAAAGTAGTGCACTATGTAGAGAATAGGGTGCAATTTGGAACACACTTCATAGTCACTAGGGCGTAATTAGGCCCCACTCTAATCTGCTCCCCTCTCCCCCCCCCCCCCCCCTATCTGCAACTCTGATACTAATTACTGACTGAAAATAATGGCATAACCACGTCTCACTCCGCTGACTGCACGGCTCTGCCTCTACATCGACGTGTAGAATCAGATTTCCTGCAGCACTCGCAGAAAATCCCATAACGTAGCTACATGTGCCAGTTTCAAAAACAGGAAGCCAATATCTGTTACGGAATGGAATATCTAATGCCATGGTAACATGTCACAACATCACAGTTCGGTTTACATTCCAAATAGAACCATATTTCCCTTTTTAAGTGCATTACTTTTGACCAGGATCCTATAGGACTCTAGTTTATAAGTAGCGGACTATATAGGGAATAGGAACATCCTTTGGTATGCATGCCCTGTTTCCCAGCAGCGGAGAAGCCACTGCAATTATTTGCTTGTGTAACAACATGTTACTTTACTATACAGGCCCTGGTAACATGTTACTTTACTATACAGGCCCTGGTGAAAACATGTTACTTTACTATACAGGCCCTGGTGACATGTTACTTTACTATACAGGCCCTGGTAACATGTTACTTTACTATACAGGCCCTGGTAACATGTTACTTTACTATACAGGCCCTGGTAACATGTTACTTTACTATACAGGCCCTGGTGAAAACATGTTACTTTACTATACAGGCCCTGGTAACATGTTACTTTACTATACAGGCCCTGGTAACATGTTACTTTACTATACAGGCCCTGGTAACATGTTACTTTACTATACAGGCCCTGGTAACACCATGTTACTTTACTATACAGGCCCTGGTAACATGTTACTTTACTATACAGGCCCTGGTGAAAACATGTTACTTTACTATACAGGCCCTGGTGACATGTTACTTTACTATACAGGCCCTGGTAACATGTTACTTTACTATACAGGCCCTGGTGACATGTTACTTTACTATACAGGCCCTGGTAACATGTTACTTTACTATACAGGCCCTGGTAACATGTTACTTTACTATACAGGCCCTGGTAACATGTTACTTTACTATACAGGCCCTGGTAACATGTTACTTTACTATACAGGCCCTGGTAACATGTTACTTTACTATACAGGCCCTGGTGAAAACATGTTACTTTACTATACAGGCCCTGGTAACATGTTACTTTACTATACAGGCCCTGGTAACATGTTACTTTACTATACAGGCCCTGGTAACAACATGTTACTTTACTATACAGGCCCTGGTAACATGTTACTTTACTATACAGGCCCTGGTAACATGTTACTTTACTATACAGGCCCTGGTGAAAACATGTTACTTTACTATACAGGCCCTGGTAACATGTTACTTTACTATACAGGCCCTGGTAACATGTTACTTTACTATACAGGCCCTGGTAACATGTTACTTTACTATACAGGCCCTGGTAACATGTTACTTTACTATACAGGCCCTGGTGAAAACATGTTACTTTACTATACAGGCCCTGGTAACATGTTACTTTACTATACAGGCCCTGGTGAAAACATGTTACTTTACTATACAGGCCCTGGTAACAACACGTTACTTTACTATACAGGCCCTGGTGAAAACATGTTACTTTACTATACAGGCCCTGGTGAAAACATGTTACTTTACTATACAGGCCCTGGTGACAACATGTTACTTTACTATACAGGCCCTGGTGACATGTTACTGTACTATACAAGGCCCTGGTAACACCATGTTACTTTACTATACAGGCCCTGGTGACATGTTACTGTACTATACAGGCCCTGGTAACACCGTGTTACTTTACTATACAGGCCCTGGTAACAACACGTTACTTTACTATACAGGCCCTGGTAACATGTTACTTTACTATACAGGCCCTGGTAACAACATGTTACTTTACCATACAGGCCCTGGTGACATGTTACTTTACTATACAGGCCCTGGTGAAAACATGTTACTTTACTATACAGGCCCTGGTGAAAACATGTTACTTTACTATACAGGCCCTGGTGACATGTTACTTTACTGTACAGGCCCTGGTGACAACATGTTACTTTACTATACAGGCCCTGGTGAAAACATGTTACTTTACTGTACAGGCCCTGGTGAAAACATGTTACTTTACTATACAGGCCCTGGTAACAACACGTTACTTTACTATACAGGCCCTGGTGACAACATGTTACTTTACTATACAGGCCCTGGTGACAACATGTTACTTTACTATACAGGCCCTGGTGAAAACATGTTACTTTACTATACAGGCCCTGGTGACAACATGTTACTTTACTATACAGGCCCTGGTGAAAACATGTTACTTTACTATACAGGCCCTGGTAACATGTTACTTTACTATACAGGCCCTGGTGACAACATGTTACTTTACTATACAGGCCCTGGTGAAAACATGTTACTTTACTATACAGGCCCTGGTGAAAACATGTTACTTTACTATACAGGCCCTGGTGAAAACATGTTACTTTACTATACAGGCCCTGGTGACACGTTACTTTACTATACAGGCCCTGGTGAAAACATGTTACTTTACTGTACAGGCCCTGGTGAAAACATGTTACTTTACTGTACAGGCCCTGGTGAAAACATGTTACTTTACTGTACAGGCCCTGGTGAAAACATGTTACTTTACTATACAGGCCCTGGTGAAAACATGTTACTTTACTATACAGGCCCTGGTGAAAACATGTTACTTTACTATACAGGCCCTGGTAACATGTTACTTTACTATACAGGCCCTGGTGAAAACATGTTACTTTACTATACAGGCCCTGGTGAAAACATGTTACTTTACTATACAGGCCCTGGTGAAAACATGTTACTTTACTATACAGGCCCTGGTAACATGTTACTTTACTATACAGGCCCTGGTGAAAACATGTTACTTTACTATACAGGCCCTGGTACCATGTTACTTTACTATACAGGCCCTGGTAACACCATGTTACTTTACTATACAGGCCCTGGTAACACCATGTTACTTTACTATACAGGCCCTGGTGAAAACATGTTACTTTACTATACAGGCCCTGGTAACACCATGTTACTTTACTATACAGGCCCTGGTGAAAACATGTTACTTTACTGTACAGGCCCTGGTAACAACATGTTACTTTACTATACAGGCCCTGGTGAAAACATGTTACTTTACTATACAGGCCCTGGTGAAAACATGTTACTTTACTATACAGGCCCTGGTAACAACATGTTACTGTACTATACAGGCCCTGGTAACATGTTACTTTACTATACAGGCCCTGGTAACATGTTACTTTACTATACAGGCCCTGGTAACATGTTACTGTACTATACAGGCCCTGGTGACATGTTACTTTACTATACAGGCCCTGGTGACACCATGTTACTTTACTATACAGGCCCTGGTGAAAACATGTTACTTTACTATACAGGCCCTGGTGAAAACATGTTACTTTACTATACAGGCCCTGGTAACAACACGTTACTTTACTATACAGGCCCTGGTGAAAACATGTTACTTTACTATACAGGCCCTGGTAACACCATGTTACTTTACTATACAGGCCCTGGTGAAAACATGTTACTTTACTATACAGGCCCTGGTAACATGTTACTTTACTATACAGGCCCTGGTGAAAACATGTTACTTTACTATACAGGCCCTGGTAACATGTTACTTTACTATACAGGCCCTGGTGAAAACATGTTACTTTACTATACAGGCCCTGGTAACACCATGTTACTTTACTATACAGGCCCTGGTAACAACATGTTACTGTACTATACAGGCCCTGGTGAAAACATGTTACTTTACTATACAGGCCCTGGTAACATGTTACTTTACTATACAGGCCCTGGTGAAAACATGTTACTTTACTGTACAGGCCCTGGTAACATGTTACTGTACTATACAGGCCCTGGTAACATGTTACTTTACTATACAGGCCCTGGTGAAAACATGTTACTTTACTATACAGGCCCTGGTAACATGTTACTGTACTATACAGGCCCTGGTAACATGTTACTTTACTATACAGGCCCTGGTAACATGTTACTTTACTATACAGGCCCTGGTAACACCATGTTACTTTACTATACAGGCCCTGGTAACATGTTACTTTACTATACAGGCCCTGGTAACATGTTACTTTACTATACAGGCCCTGGTAACACCATGTTACTTTACTATACAGGCCCTGGTAACATGTTACTTTACTATACAGGCCCTGGTAACACCATGTTACTTTACTATACAGGCCCTGGTAACATGTTACTTTACTATACAGGCCCTGGTGAAAACATGTTACTTTACTATACAGGCCCTGGTAACAACATGTTACTTTACTATACAGGCCCTGGTAACATGTTACTTTACTGTACAGGCCCTGGTGAAAACATGTTACTTTACTGTACAGGCCCTGGTGAAAACATGTTACTTTACTATACAGGCCCTGGTGACACGTTACTTTACTATACAGGCCCTGGTGAAAACATGTTACTTTACTATACAGGCCCTGGTGACAACATGTTACTTTACTATACAGGCCCTGGTGAAAACATGTTACTTTACTATACAGGCCCTGGTGAAAACATGTTACTTTACTATACAGGCCCTGGTGACAACATGTTACTTTACTATACAGGCCCTGGTGACAACATGTTACTTTACTGTACAGGCCCTGGTGAAAACATGTTACTTTACTATACAGGCCCTGGTGAAAACATGTTACTTTACTGTACAGGCCCTGGTGAAAACATGTTACTTTACTATACAGGCCCTGGTGAAAACATGTTACTTTACTATACAGGCCCTGGTGACATGTTACTTTACTATACAGGCCCTGGTAACATGTTACTTTACTATACAGGCCCTGGTAACAACATGTTACTTTACTATACAGGCCCTGGTGAAAACATGTTACTTTACTATACAGGCCCTGGTGAAAACATGTTACTTTACTATACAGGCCCTGGTGAAAACATGTTACTTTACTATACAGGCCCTGGTGAAAACATGTTACTTTACTATACAGGCCCTGGTGAAAACATGTTACTTTACTATACAGGCCCTGGTAACATGTTACTTTACTGTACAGGCCCTGGTGACAACATGTTACTTTACTATACAGGCCCTGGTGAAAACATGTTACTTTACTATACAGGCCCTGGTAACATGTTACTTTACTGTACAGGCCCTGGTGAAAACATGTTACTTTACTATACAGGCCCTGGTGAAAACATGTTACTTTACTATACAGGCCCTGGTAACAACATGTTACTTTACTGTACAGGCCCTGGTAACATGTTACTTTACTATACAGGCCCTGGTAACATGTTACTTTACTATACAGGCCCTGGTGAAAACATGTTACTTTACTATACAGGCCCTGGTAACATGTTACTTTACTATACAGGCCCTGGTAACATGTTACTTTACTATACAGGCCCTGGTAACATGTTACTTTACTATACAGGCCCTGGTGAAAACATGTTACTTTACTATACAGGCCCTGGTAACAACATGTTACTTTACTGTACAGGCCCTGGTAACATGTTACTTTACTATACAGGCCCTGGTAACATGTTACTTTACTATACAGGCCCTGGTGAAAACATGTTACTTTACTATACAGGCCCTGGTAACATGTTACTTTACTATACAGGCCCTGGTGAAAACATGTTACTTTACTATACAGGCCCTGGTAACATGTTACTTTACTGTACAGGCCCTGGTGACAACATGTTACTTTACTATACAGGCCCTGGTGAAAACATGTTACTTTACTATACAGGCCCTGGTGAAAACATGTTACTTTACTGTAAAGATATAGTTCCCACACAAATCTAGGGTTGCTTTTTGTTCTGTGTCTGTGACCCAGTCGTTCATTCTAAACATTCCATTGTCTTACTGACTGGCAATGTTCTTCTCCTTCTCTTGCTAGCTAGCCAACTACGGCTAATTTACAGTCACGTCAAACAGCTCAGCCAGAATAACAGTAAAGTAGCTGCATTTGAATTTGTTTAAACTTTTCTAGTTAAGATTTATTGTGGTACATCTATAACAATGAGCTTATGATGCACGGCTCTGCATGGCAGAAGACATGTGCTCTCTTGTCAGGACACTGTTCAGACAGAAAGAAAGACAATCCAGGACGTGCATTTGAGCTGACTTAAATAAATCAAACCATACATTCCCTTTGTTATCCGCCACAGCTGACTTAAGTGATAATGTCAGAGAAGTCGGTGTCGATTGGATATATTGGAACGGCTATCTCTCTTGGGTCCAGATGATTCTTTGTGGCCTCGTTATATGCGAGAGGGGCGTATCTGAGAGAGATAATGCTTTGTTATAATATTGTTTTCCAGTAGCCTAATTACGAGTGCAACTTATGAAATAACACAAGCAGGCTATGAACAACATACCTTAGACCGTTGTCGTCTGTTTTAACGAGGAATGAGTTGGGCTTTACTTGTCTGTTCTCCTCTGTCCCTCTTCGACCCAGATGAGCCTGAGAGTTTTGGAGTTGGGCCATGTCCTTATCGGTGATGGGAGGGTGGCTGTTTGTGATGTCTTTCCCTTGCCTTCTTAGCTGTTTGATGTTACCCAGAAATACATGATTCGAGGTGGTAAATTCAGTGTCCTTTATAATGCACCAGCTGCGACCGATGGGTGGGTCATTTAGAAACCAGTTGAGCCCACTACAGAGTGCCAGGTATCTAATTAAACTGCTCTCCCTTCCCATTTCATACATTTCCATAAAACTGTCGGAGACAGTTTTTGAAGTCAACAACTTTATTATTCTCTGCTAGCCAGCCATCGAGCCCAGTTTGTATTCTTAACTGTGCTTTTTTGTTGTTGTGGCTTTTCTCTCGGACATTCAATGCAGTATCCTCCAAATCTACATGCCTGGGTATTATTGCCATTTCTTTTTCCCATTTATCCAGAGTCATGTCGCCGAAAATATAAAAATAAATGTTCCAATTATCCATTTTAGTTTTCGCAAACAAAGTATAAATTTAGCTAGTCAACTGAAAACAAGTTGTGTATGTTGCTATGACAACCAGCTAAAATTGCTGTCTGTCTCGTTCCTGATCCATTCACTTTATATAGGACGGTGGAGATCGCAATTTGATATTGAAACAATATTGAAAAGGCCGGAGAGACAGACAACAAGGTTTATACAAATATCCGGTGTTGAAAACCAAATGTTAGTCTAAAAGAAATGTGAGATAATGTCTAGATGCTTTTCATAGTGGAGATCAAGTTTATAAATTGCCTGGCTGGGCTGATGAGACAGTGGATAGCGCAGTGAGATGGAACATGGTAAATAGACATTTCAACGTCATAGATTTAGCCGGTGGTAACTTGTGAAATAGACACTGGCTGGAATGCAGTTTTAACCAATCAGCATTTAGGATTAGACCCACCCGTTGTATAAAGTTAGATAAATGCTATACCGTTAGATAAACCAGTGACACCATATTTAATGGACTGGTGTAATGCCTGTAAGGCTGCCATGAACATGATATAACATGTAATGGGTCCCGTGTGGCTCAGTTGGTAGAGCATGGCGCTTGCAACGCCATGGTTGTGGGTTCATTCCCCACGGGGGGACCAGGATGAATATGTATGAACTTTCTAATTTGTAAGTCGCTCTGGATAAGAGCGTCTGCTAAATGACGTAAATGTAATGGCAGTTAATAACAACTCACATTTTTACCACCATAAACGTGGTATGATGATGCACCGAAACGTACGGAAACCAAACTACTAGTTACAATTGGGGAGAAAAAATTGCTTTTGCACCTCCAGGACAGCAGTAGCTTATTGTTTAGAGAGGTGGACCAGCGGCCAGAAGGTTGCTGGTTCAAGCCCTCGGACTGGGAAACACGAAACTAGGAATGGAACTGAAGTGGCAGCTAGAAGACTGCTGGTCTCTGATCTCATGTACCATCTCCTGCTGTTGTGACCTTGGGCAAGGCACTTAACCCCCCCCCCCCCCCCCCACACACACAATTGATCTCCATCCCGGAGACACCGGTGAGCGTGTGTAAAGTGATCAGGAGATAGTCATGTTGGACTACAGACAGAGGGATTCAGCCAGCTGTGGTGCCTGTGTCTCTGTGTCTTTCTCCTATTTAAAGTTTGCAGCTCTCTGCACTGTAATCAGGTTCTTTAATCTGTTTAAATCGCCCCTGACAACGGCTGCCTGACAGGGCGGATGTCAGACGCCTTGGTTTAAAGCCCTTGATTTATCACACAGACCAGTAGTGGCACTTCTGCAATTTCCCTCGAGGCGATTCTTCAGATGAGTTGTCAGCTCCTCTCAGCCAGCCTCGTCCCGACACCCCAGACTAGCTGTCCTGCCCCACCGCTCTCACATACTAACCCATCACAGTCAATATGGAGCACTTAACCCCCAAGTCCAAGAAGGCACACTATTCACTATGTAGTGCACACTCTTTTTGACCTGACTGCATAGGGCTCTTGCCAAAAGTAGTGCACTACATGGGGAATAGTGTGCCATTTGGGACACAGCCCTGGGCTAACACATGCCTCGCTCTGTGACCACCCCAACAGCTTCACTGCTGAGATGAAGAAACCATTTTAACAACTTCTCCAGTGTAATTCGATGGCAATCGGCAAACCAACAAGAGGTTTGAACTCCAAAATGCATTGGAAAATTTAATTTGCTGCTTGTTTCTGATTTCCTTAGTGTGTTTTCTGTTCATAATCAATATGCAGACAGAGGTACTTAGACACTGAGTGAGTCCCAAAAAGAACCCTATTCCCATTACTGTGCTCTAGTTTAGTCCTGGGCCCATATCACCCTATTCCCTTTACTGTGCTCTAGTTTAGTCCTGGGCCCATATCACCCTATTCCCTTTACTGTGCTCTAGTTTAGTCCTGGGCCCATATCACCCTATTCCCTTTACTGTGCTCTAGTTTAGTCCTGGGCCCATAGCACCCTATTCCCTTTACTGTGCTCTAGTTTAGTCCTGGGCCCATATCACCCTATTCCCTTTACTGTGCTCTAGTTTAGTCCTGGGCCCATAGCACCCTATTCCCTTTACTGTGCTCTAGTTTAGTCCTGGGCACATGGCACCCTATTCCCTTTACTGTGCTCTAGTTTAGTCCTGGGCCCATATCACCCTATTCCCTTTTACTGTGCTCTAGTTTAGTCCTGGGCCCATATCACCCTATTCCCTTTACTGTGCTCTAGTTTAGTCCTGGGCCCATATCACCCTATTCCCTTTACTGTGCTCTAGTTTAGTCCTGGGCCCATATCACCCTATTCCCTTTACTGTGCTCTAGTTTAGTCCTGGGCCCATATCACCCTATTCCCTTTACTGTGCTCTAGTTTAGTCCTGGGCCCATATCACCCTATTCCCTTTACTGTGCTCTAGTTTAGTCCTGGGCCCATATCACCCTATTCCCTTTACTGTGCTCTAGTTTAGTCCTGGGCCCATATCACCCTATTCCATTTACTGTGCTCTAGTTTAGTCCTGGGCCCATATCACCCTATTCCCTTTACTGTGCTCTAGTTTAGTCCTGGGGCCATAGCACCCTATTCCCTTTACTGTGCTCTAGTTTAGTTCTGGGCACATGGCACCCTATTCCCTTTACTGTGCTCTAGTTTAGTCCTGGGCACATGGCACCCTATTCCCTTTACTGTGCTCTAGTTTAGTCCTGGGCCATAGCACCCTATTCCCTTTACTGTGCTCTAGTTTAGTCCTGGGCCATTAGCACCCTATTCCCTTTACTGTACTCTAGTTTAGTCCTGGGCCCATATCACCCTATTCCCTTTTACTGTGCTCTAGTTTAGTCCTGGGCCCATATCACCCTATTCCCTTTACTGTGCTCTAGTTTAGTCCTGGGCCCATATCACCCTATTCCCTTTACTGTGCTCTAGTTTAGTCCTGGGCCCATATCACCCTATTCCCTTTACTGTGCTCTAGTTTAGTCCTAGGCCCATAGCACCCTATTCCCATTACTGTGCTCTAGTTTAGTCCTGGGCCCATAGCACCCTATTCCCTTTACTGTGCTCTAGTTTAGTCCTGGGCTCATATCACCCTATTCCCATTACTGTGCTCTAGTTTAGTCCTGGGCCCATATCACCCTATTCCCTTTACTGTGCTCTAGTTTAGTCCTGGGCCCATAGCACCCTATTCCCTTTACTGTGCTCTAGTTTAGTCCTGGGCCCATATCACCCTATTCCCTTTACTGTGCTCTAGTTTAGTCCTGGGCCCATATCACCCTATTCCCATTTACTGTGCTCTAGTTTAGTCCTGGGCCATAGCACCCTATTCCCTTTACTGTGCTCTAGTTTAGTCCTGGGCCCATATCACCCTATTCCCTTTACTGTGCTCTAGTTTAGTCCTGGGCCCATATCACCCTATTCCCTTTACTGTGCTCTAGTTTAGTCCTGGGCCATAGCACCCTATTCCCTTTACTGTGCTCTAGTTTAGTCCTGGGCCATTAGCACCCTATTCCCTTTACTGTGCTCTAGTTTAGTCCTGGGCCCATATCACCCTATTCCCTTTTACTGTGCTCTAGTTTAGTCCTGGGCCCATATCACCCTATTCCCTTTTACTGTGCTCTAGTTTAGTCCTGGGCCCATATCACCCTATTCCCTTTACTGTGCTCTAGTTTAGTCCTGGGCCCATATCACCCTATTCCCTTTACTGTGCTCTAGTTTAGTCCTGGGCCCATATCACCCTATTCCCTTTACTGTGCTCTAGTTTAGTCCTGGGCACATGGCACCCTATTCCCATTACTGTGCTCTAGTTTAGTCCTGGGCTCATATCACCCTATTCCCATTACTGTGCTCTAGTTTAGTCCTGGGCCCATATCACCCTATTCCCTTTACTGTGCTCTAGTTTAGTCCTGGGCCCATATCACCCTATTCCCTTTACTGTGCTCTAGTTTAGTCCTGGGCCCATATCACCCTATTCCCATTTACTGTGCTCTAGTTTAGTCCTGGGCCATTAGCACACTATTCCCTTTACTCTGCACTAGTTTAGTCCTGGGCACATGGCACTGCAGTAGCGCGTTATGAAGTGAATACAGACCATTTGAGGCGCATCACGTGGATCCTAACCATACCAAGCAAGGATTGTGACAAGAACACAGTCCATCAGCGGTCATATAATGAGGGAAAGAAAACTGAGCAGTGGTGTACAGTATTTACATTTAAGTCATTTAGCAGACGCTCTTATCCAAAGCGACTTACAAATCAGAGATATATATATATTTAACCAGGCAAGTCTGTTAAGAACAAATTCTTATTTTCAATGACGGCCTAGGAACATGGGTTAACTGTCTTGTTCAGGGGCAGAATGACAGATTTGTACCTTGTCAGCTCGGGGATTTGAACTTGCAGCTTTTCGGTTACTAGTCCAACGCTCTAACCACTAGGCTACCTGCCGCCCCATCAGCGGGGGTATGCTGGAAGTATGCTGGAAGACCTTCAGCAGTGGTTTACAGTATGCTGGAAGACCTTCAGCAGTGGTTTACAGTATGCTGGAAGACCTTCAGCAGGGGTTTACAGTATGCTGGAAGACCTTCAGCAGTGGTTTACAGTATGCTGGAAGACCTTCAGCAGTGGTATACAGTATGCTGGAAGACATTCAGCAGTGGTTTACAGTATGCTGGAAGACCTTCAGCAGTGGTATACAGTATGCTGGAAGACATTCAGCAGGGGTTTACAGTATGCTGGAAGACCTTCAGCAGTGGTTTACAGTATGCTGGAAGACCTTCAGCAGTGGTTTACAGTATGCTGGAAGACCTTCAGCAGTGGTTTACAGTATGCAGGAAGACCTTCAGCAGTGGTATACAGTATGCTGGAAGACCTTCAGCAGTGGTTTACAGTATGCTGGAAGACCTTCAGCAGTGGTTTATAGTATGCTGGAAGACCTTCAGCAGTGGTTTACAGTATGCTGGAAGACCTTCAGCAGTGGTTTACAGTATGCTGGAAGACCTTCAGCAGTGGTTTACAGTATGCTGGAAGACCTTCAGCAGTTGTTTACAGTATGCAGGAAGACCTTCAGCAGTGGTATACAGTATGCTGGAAGACCTTCAGCAGTGGTTTACAGTATGCTGGAAGACCTTCAGCAGTGGTTTACAGTATGCTGGAAGACCTTCAGCAGTGGTTTACAGTATGCTGGAAGACCTTCAGCAGTGGTATACAGTATTACATTTACATTTAAGTCATTTAGCAGATTGCTGGAAGACCTTCAGCAGTGGTTTACAGTATGCTGGAAGATCTTCAGCAGGGGTGTACAGTATGCTGAAGATCTTCAGCAGTGGTTTACAGTATGCTGGAAGACCTTCAGCAGTGTTATACAGTATGCTGTAAGACCTTCAGTAGGGGTTTACAGTATGCTGGAAAATCTTCAGCAGGGGTGTACAGTATGCTGGAAGACCTTCAGCAGTTGTACGCAGGTGCCATAAGTGGAGTATTACAAATGGACTGCGTACTGCCAACGGTATTCAGAAGGGTTTAAAATAGAATTTTGCAGCTGAGAGAGAGACAGAAAGAGAGGGACAGAGAGAGAGAGCCAGAGAGAGAGCCAGAGAGAGATAGAGACAGAGGGAGAGACCGAGAGAGAGAGAGTGAGAGAGAAAGTGAGAGAGAGATGAGACAGAGAGAGAGAAGCGAGAGAGGGGGGGGGGGTGAAGGGAGAGAGAGAGGGAGAGAGAGAAAGTGAGATGAGAGAGAGACAGAGAGAGAGAGATAGAGAGAAAGAGAGAGAGAGAGACAGAGAGAAAGAGACAGAGAGAAGGTGAGGAGAGAGAGAGAGAGAGAGAGAGAGAGAGAGAGAGAGAGAGAGAGAGAGAGAGAGAGAGAGAGAGAGAGAGAGAGAGAGAGAGAGAGACAGAGAGAGAGAGAGAGAGAGAGAAGAGAGAGAGAGAGAGAGAGAGAGAGAGAGAGAGAGAGAGAGAGATAGAGAGATAGAGAGAGAGAGAGAGAGAGAGAGAGAGAGAGAGAGAGAGAGAGATGAGACAGAGAGAGAGAGAGAGAGAGAGAGAGAGAGAGATAGAGAGATAGAGAGAGAGAGAGAGAGAGAGAGAGAGACAGAGAGACCGAGAGAAGAAAGGCTGTCCTAATGGGAACACACTGTGTCATAGAAAGACAGAACCCACATGTCTCTAATTAGCGGAGGCTCTGCCATGTCCATTTATAATGAGTGTTTCTTTCTGCATCACATTCTGGGGATGAAACAGACTTTTGTGATGTTGAAAGAAGCTTGTATCAGTTGCCTGGGGGTGAGCCCAAACTGCAGCCTATTCCCTGTATAGTGCACTACTTTTCTCCAGAGCCCTATTGGTCCTGGGGACAAAGTAGGGCACTATTTAGGGAATAGAGTGCCATTTGGGATCTGTCATTTGTCAACTGAAAGGCACTGGATAATTAATGTGACTGGATCAATGTGTTTGGGTGCAGCTCCTCTCACACTGCATTTCCTTATGACGTTACAGTTTGATAGCCAGAAATAACAAGTGTTGGTGGAACTGTGTGTGTGTGTGTGTGTGTGTGTGTGTGTGTGTGTGTGTGTGTGTGTGTGTGTGTGTGTGTGTGTGTGTGTGTGTGTGTGTGTGTGTGTGTGTGTGTGTGTGTGCGTGTGCGTGTGCGTGCGTGTGTGTGTGCGTGTGCGTGTGCGTGTGTGTGTGTGTGTGTGTGTGTCAAAAGCCTGGAGGTTATTTTGACACCAGTCGGGCAGCAATTTGTCAATTTCAATATTGCTAATTCATCCAGAAAAGTCTATGATTATTAAATGAAATAAGATTTAGTTTTGACTGGGTGAATTTAAAGCATATTAATACGAGCTCACTGAAACCATTATTAGTTTAGGATACTATAAAAAAACCCCCCGGCAGTTCTTGGTATTGAAAAGTGTTTTTTTTAAAGTATTTTAAAGAAATCTGCCATTGTATTCATAATCCACTGTCAAAATGACATGAAAAGATATCCTGAGTTGATAGATTATACCGGAGGAATAGTCCTAATATTAAATTAGAGTTTCCATTAGGGTAACGTTTCCAATATATAACCCATTACTTGAGTCTACTGGAAATGATGAGCTAATATTTCACGTTTATGTTAGATGTAGGGAATGGAATGGATTGGGGGAAAGGAAGTTAACGCAGGTGTGACTGTCTAATAAATCCGACGATCACTTAGCCTTTTGTTTGCTTAATTAATAGTTTGGTAATTAATCCACTAATCAATTGATATAACTGTATGTTAATTGACGGGGGAAAGGAAGACATGTGGAAGTGAAACTGAAGCAAATTACAGAAAGATCGGCTACTCCTGGAAGAACACGGAGAGGACTTCCCGAAAGTGAGTTCGATGGAGGGGGGGTTATTGATGACCTGTGACCTCTTGAGGCAATGGGCCTGTAAAGTACGTAACTAGTAATTCAATGAGTAAGTAACCATTTGCTGTCAAAGTTGCATCCCAAGTGTACCCATGGCTATCTGTAAATGATGTCTGAGTGTTAGAGTGTTCCCCTGGCTATCTGCAATGATGTCTGAGTGTTGGAGTGTACCCCTGGCTATCTGCAATGATGTCTGAGTGATGGAGTGGACCCCTGGCTATCTGTAAATAATATCTGAGTGTTGGAGTGTTCCCCTGGCTATATGTAATAATGTCTGAGTGTTGGAGTGTTCCCCTGGCTATCTGTAAATAATGTCTGAGTGTTGGAGTGTTCCCCTGGCTATCTGTAATGATGTCTGAGTGTTGGAGTGTTCCCCTGGCTATCTGTAATGATGTCTGAGTGTTGGAGTGGACCCCTGGCTATCTGTAATAATGTCTGAGTGTTGGAGTGTTCCCCTGGCTATCTGTAAATAATGTCTGAGTGTTGGAGTGTTCCCCTGGCTATCTGTAAATAATGTCTGAGTGTTGGAGTGTGCCCCTCGCTATCTCTAAATGATGTCTGAGTGTTGGAGTGTTCCCCTGGCTATCTGTAAATGATGTCTGAGTGTTGGAGTGTGTCCCTGGCTATCTGTAAATAATGTCTGAGTGATGGAGTGTTCCCCTGGCTATCTGTAAATTATGTCTGGGTGTTGGAGTGGACCCCTGGCTATCTGTATGTGATGTCTGAGTGTTGGAGTGGACACCTGGCTATCTGTAAATTATGTCTGGGTGTTGGAGTGGACCCCTGGCTTTCTGTAAGTGATGTCTGAGTGTTGGAGTGTACCCCTGGCTATCTGTAAATTATGTCTGAGTGTTGGAGTGTGTCCCTGGCTATCTGTAAATAATTTACGAGTGTTGGAGTGGACCCTGGCTATCTGTTAATGATGTCTGAGTGTTGGAGTGTGTCCCTGGCTATCTGTAAATAATGTCTGAGTGATGGAGTGTGACTCTGACTATCTGTAAATAATGTCTGAGTCATGGAGTGTGACTCTGACTATCTGTAAATAATGTCTGAGTGATGGAGTGTGACTGACTATCTGTAAATAATGTCTGAGTGTTGGAGTGTGTCTCTGACTATCTGTAAGTGACGTCTGGGTGATGGAGTGTGACTCTGACTATGTAAATAATGTCTGAGTGATGGAGTGTGACTCTGACTATCTGTAAATAATGTCTGAGTGATGGAGTGTGTCCCTGACTATCTGTAAGTGATGTCTGAGTGATGGAGTGATGGAGTGTCTGTACATTAAAAAATAAGAAAAATGGTGGTGTCTGATTTGCTTAATATAACACATTTATATTTTATCAGCTACATTTACATTTGACACTTACGTATATTTACAGTCAAATACTCATAGACTTTTACTCAAGTAGTATGTTACTGGGTGACTTTCACTTTTACTTGAGTCATTTTCTATGAAGGTATCTTTACTTTTACTCAAGTCTGACAACTGGGTTCTTTTTCCACCACTGGATTTCAGTCAGTAGATGGATTGGCATGATGATCTATAGTCCTGTACTTCGGGAACTGAACCGTAGTCATCGTTGGAGCTTTTCCATATAGTTTAGTTCTCTACACTGAGTGTATAAATCATTAGACTGACACAGACATGACATAGACTGACCAGGTGAATCCAGTTTGATGTCACTTGTTAAAAGCCACTTCAATCAGTGTAGATGAAGAAGGAGAGGAGACAGGGTTAAAGAAGGATTTTTTTAAGGGTGATTGGGTAAGACAGAATATTTAAGTGCCTTTGAACAGGGTATGGTAGAAGGTGCCAGGCGCACCGGTTTTGAATGTGTCAAGAACTACAACTCAACAGTTTCCGTGTGTATCAAGATTGATCCACCACCAAAACTGTGGGAAGCATTGGAATCAACATGGGCCAGCATCCCTGTGGAACACTTTTCGACACCTTGAAGATTCCATGTCCCGACGAATTGAGACTGTTCTGAGGGAAAAAGGGGATACAACTCAATATTAGGAAGATGTTCCTCATTGTTTGTACACTCAGTGTATTTTCTAATAGCCCAAGTCCTTAATGGACTAGTGTAGTGAACATATGAACAGCCCAAAGAGTGCTGTATTAATGAAGACCTCTGTTCAAATACTATTCAGAATAATTTTAAATACTTCAGCTTGCCTGATTGAGCTTGGGCTCCCAAGTGGCCCAGTGGTCTTAGACAGGCAAGAGGCAACACTACAGTACCTGGTTCAAATCCAAGCTGTATCACAACTGGCTCTGATTGGGTGTCCCATAGGGTGGTGCATAATTGGCCCAGTGTCTTCTGGGTTTGGCCAGGGTAGGCTGTCATTGTAAATAAGAACTTGTTCTTAACTGACTTGCCTAGGTAAATAAAAGTTTATAATAATAATGGAAGTAATTGAAAAACTCTGGCCCTCCATAGAGACTGAAACAGACTGATGGTACTACAAAAATGTCTAATAGGAACCCAGGTATGATAGATGGTTTATTACTGACTGTTCATTTATTCCAATAATGAACCTTCAGTTCAGAAGGGAGGTTGGGTGGTGGCTGTGTGCAGAGGCGTCATACCAACTAATAAGGGGCTCAGGGGCACGTGCCCTCCACGATAATCAAGAATTTCAATAAGCATTTCTCTATGGCTGGCCATGCTTTCCACCTGGCTACCCCAATCCCGGCCAACAGCTCCGCACCCCCTGCAGCTACTTGCCCAAGCCTCCCCAGCTTTTCCTTCACCCAAATCCAGATAGCAGATGCTCTGAAAGAGCTGCAAAACCTGGACCCGTATAAATCATCTGGGCTAGACAATCTGGACCCTCTCTTTCTAAAATTCTCCTCTGCCCTATTACCAGTCCGTTCAACCTATCTTTCGTATCGTCCGAGATCCCTTAAGATTGGAAAGCTGCCGGGGTCATCCCCCTCTTCAAAGGGGGTGACACTCTAGACCCAAACTGTTACAGACCTATATCCATTCTATATCCATCCTACCCTGCCTTTCTAAAGTCTTCGAAAGCCAAGTTAATAAACAGATCACTGACCATTTCAAATCCCACCGTACCTTCTCCGCTGAGCAATCCGGTTTCCGAGCTGGTCACGGGTGCACCTCAGCCACGCTCAAGGCACTAAACGATATCATAGCCGCATTGATAAAAAGACAGTACTGTGCAGCCGTCTTCATCGACCTGGCCAAGGCTTTCGACTCTGTCAATCACCGTATTCTTATCGTCAGACTCAACAGCCTTGGTTTCTCAAATGACTGCCTCGCCTGGTTCACCAACTACTTCTCAGATAGAGTTCAGCATGTCAAATCGGAGGGCCTGTTGTCCGTGCCTCTGGCAGTCTCTATGGGGGTACCACAGGGTTCAATTCTCGGGCTGACTCTTTTCTCTGTATATATCAATGATGTCGCTCTTGCTGTGGGTGATTCCCTGATCCACCTCTATGCAGACGACACCATTCTGTATACATCTGGTTCTTCTTTGGACACTGTGTTAACAAACCTCCAAACTAGCTTCAGTGCCATACAACACTCCTTCCGTGGCCTCCAACTGCTCTTATTAAATGCTAGTAAAACTAAATGGATGCTTTTCAACCGATCGCTGCCTGCACCCGCCCGCCCGACTGGCATCACTACTCTGGACGGTTCTGACTTAGAATATGTGGACAACTACAAATACTAGGTGTCTGGCTAGACTGCAAGCTCTCCTTCCAGACTCATATTAAACATCTCCAATCCAAAATTAAATCTAGAATCGGCTTCCTATTTCACAACAAAGCCTCCTTCTCTCACGCCGCCTAACATACCCTCGTAAAACTGACTATCCTACCGATCAACGACTTCGGAGATGTCATTTACAAAATAGCCTCCAACACTCTACTCCTCAAGCTGGATGCAGTCTATCACAGTGCCATCTGTTTTGTTACCAAATCACCTTATACCACTGCAACCTGTATGCTCTAGACTGCTGGCCCTCGCTGCATATTCGTCACCAGACCCACTGGCTCCAGGTCATCTATAAGTCTATGCTAGGTGAAGCCCCACCTTATCTCAGTACACTGCTCACGATAACAACACCCACTTGTAGCATGCGCTCCAGCAGGTATATCTCACTGATCATCCCCAAAGCCAACACCTAATTTTTCCACCTTTCCTTCCAGTTCTCTGCTGCCAGTGACTGGAACGAATTGAAAAAATCCCTGAAGTTGGAGACTTATTTCTCCCTCACTAACTTTAGACATCAGCTATCTAAGCAGCTAACCGATCGCTGCAGCTGTACACAGTCCATCTGTAAATAGCCCATCCAATCTACCTACCTCATCCCCATATTGTTTTTATTAGCTTTTTTGCTCTTTTGCAAAACAGTATTTCTACTTGCACATCATCATGTGTCACGCCCTGACCTTAGAGAGCCGTTTAATTTCTCTATTTGGTTAGGTCAGGGTGTGATGTGGGGTGGGCATTCTATGTTTTCTATTTCTTTGTTTTTGGCCGAGTGTGGCTCCCAATCAGAGGCAGCTGTCTATCGTTGTCTCGGATTGGGAATCATACTTAGGCAGCCTTTTTCCCACCTAATGTTGTGGGTGAATATTTATTTTCTGTGTGTGTTGGTGCGCGCCACGGTTACGTCACGTTTGTTTTTGTTTTCTTTTTGTGATTTCACTACGATTAAAAGAAATGTGGAATTACATGCAGGCTGCGCCTTGGCTCATCTATGACAGGAAGTTTGAACACTCCAGTGTTCATTTGCTAAATTGTAATTACTTCGCTACTATGGCCTATTTATTGCCTTACATCCTCACGCCATTTGCACACACTGTATATAGACTATATTTCAATTGTGTTATTGACTGTATGTTTGTTTATTCCATGTGCAACTCTGTGTTGTTGTTTGTGTCGCATTGCTTTGCTTTATTTTGGCCAGGTCGCAGTTGTAAATGACAACTTGTTCTCAACTGTCCTACCTGGTTAAATAAAGGTGAAATAAAATGTTTTTTTTTAATTAAAAAGAGATTGTTGTCCTGGCACCTCACGGCCAGGTCTTTGACCTCCATACTATAGGCTGTTTCATCATCGTCTGTGATCAGGCCTACCACCGTTGTGTCATCGGCAAACTTGATGATGATGTTGGTGTTGTGCCTGGCCATGCAGTCATGAGTGAACAAGGAGTACAGGAGGGGACTAAGCGCACATGTTTGCAAGCCTTCCACATCCGACGAGCGTACGATTCAATCTTAGTCCTGTATTGACGCTTTACATTAATCTTAGTCCTGTATTGATGCTTTACATTAATCTTAGTCCTGTATTGATGCTTTACAATAATCTTAGTCCTGTATTGATGCGTTACATTAATCTTAGTCCTGTATTGACGCTTTACATTAATCTTAGTCCTGTATTGACGCTTTACATGTTTGGTGGTTCATCAGAGGGTATAGCGGGATTTGTTATAAGCTTCAGGTTAGTGTCCAGCTCATTGAAAGCGGCAGCTATAACCTTTAGCTCAGTGCGGATGTTGCGTGTAATCCATGGCTTCTGGTTGTTGGTATGTACATACGGTCACTGTGGGGACAACATCATCGATGCACTCCTCAATGCCATCGGAAGAATCCTGGAACATATACATATTCCAGTCAATGCTAGCAAAACACTCCTGTAGTTCAGCATCTGCTATATCTGACCACTTTCTAATTGACTGAGTCACTGGTGCTTCCTGCTTTAGGTTTTGCTCGTAAGCAGGAATCAGGAGGATAGAATTATGGTCAGATTTACCAAATGGAGGGCGAGGGAGAGCTTTATACGTGTCTCTGTGTGTAGAGTAAAGGTGGTCTAGAGTTTTTTTCCCTCTAGTTGCACATTTAACATGCTGTAGAAATTAGGTAAAAAGGATTTGACTTTCCCTGCATTAAAGTCCCCGGCCACTAGGATCGTCGCCTCTGGATGAGTTTTTTTGTGTTTGTTTATGGCCGAATACAGCTCGTTGAGTGCGGTTTTAGTACCAGTATCGGTCTGCAGTGGTATATAGACAGCTACGAAAAATATAGATGTAAACTCTCTTGGTAAATAGTGTGGTCTACAGCTTATCATGAGATACTCTACCTCAGCCAAGCAAAACCTTGAGACTTCCTTAGATTTCATGCACCAGCTGTTGTTTACAAAAATACATCGGCCACCAACCCTTGTCTTACCAGAGGCAGCTGTTCTATCCTGCCGAAAAAGCTTAAAACCCACCAGCTGTAGGTTAATCATGTTGTCGTTCAGCCACAACTCGGTGAAACATAAGATATTACAGTTTTTAATGTCCCGTTGGTAGGATATACCTACTCGTACTTAATCTATTTTATTATCGATTGATTTTACGTTGGCTAATAGGACCGATGGTAAAGGTAGATTACCCTATCAGCGACGGATTCTTACAAGGCACCCGGACTGTCGTCCACGATATCTCCATGTTTTCCTCCTGCGAATGACAGGGATGAAGGCCACGTTGGGCGTCCGAAGTAAATCCTTCCCGTCCGACTCGTTGAAGAAGAACAATTCCTCCAGTACGGGGTGAGTAATCGCTGCCCTGATATCAAGAAGCTCTTTTCGGTCATAAGACACGGTGGCAGAAACATTATGTACAAAATAAGTTACAAATAACGCAAAGAAAACATAAGCAATAGCACAATTGGTTACGGGACTGAAAAACGGCAGCCATCTGCTTCGGCGCCATAATAAAAGAGAAGAGAATAACGTGTAGACATTTTTTAAGAATTTACCCAGAAAAACTCACAGTTGTAATCGCTGCCAAAGCTGCTTCTACAAAGTTATGACTAAGGGGTGTGAATACTTATGTAAATGAGATATTTCTGTATTTCATTCTCAATAAATGTGCACAAAAATTCTACTAACATGTTTTCACTTTGTCATTATGGGGTATTGTAATGTCATTATGGGGTATTGTAATGTCATTATGGGGTATTGTGATGTCATTATGGGGTATTGTGATGTCATTATGGGGTATTGTGATGTCATTATGGGGTATTGTGTTGAGATGGGTGAGAAAATAAATATTTCAATCCATTTTTTAATTCAGGCTGTAACGCATCAAAAAAAAGTGGACTACTGTAAGTCAAGGGGTATGAATTATTTCTGAAGATGTGGTACATAGTAGTGAGGACTGGATTACCACTGTATCAATACAGCCCATTTAGACTAAATACAGGCTCCTCTTTGACTATAGAGGGTAACACAGGTACTGTACTATAATGGGTTTTCACTGTATTGTGATGTCATAAAGGTTACAAGGAGTTGTCATTGTAAGAATCGGCCAGGAACTAGGAAGCGACATTCCATGTAATATCTACATTAATATGCATGGAGCCACATTTGATTGACACATCATTTTCTTTACAGGTCGATTGGATTGTTTCAGAAGGCCTGAGTTGACAAAAAAAATGCATACAGCCTTTGGTTTTCAATTAACAGACATTGTGTTGTACAGGCAGAACGGGCAGGCATGGGGGATGAAGAAGAGATGAAAAAATCAGGGATGGAAAGAAAGAAAACTCACAGTGAAAGGTGTGTATTGAAACGTAATTGGACACAGAATAATGTTTAGATTCTCTTCTCATTAAGCCGGAACATTCCACAAATTAGACTCTTATTGAACCACAGTAGAACTACTTCTTGGCGCATTCCTTTCTCTCTCCAGAGAGACTCATAGAATTTCAAATATCAGCTTTTCAAGGCAATTTATTTTCCTGAATTATGGGATGCTTTACTGTATGTGTGCTTTGTGACATTCATAAAAGGACAAACAAACATGTAACATGGGTGTCACACACAAACACACACACACACACACACACACACACACACACACACACACACACACACACACACACACACACACACACACACACACACACACACACACACACACACACACACACACACACACACACAGCCAGGGGCATCATTCACCCCAGAGATATCTGAAGGGTCACAAAGTACCTGAGGATGGCTGGGAAGGGGTCAGTAAGGGGTGCTATGCCCCCCGTCCGGAAGTTGGAGAATTTTTATATTTTGAAAAACACTTGAAAGCTTTTTCTTGCAATCTAGAGCCATAATCACTTTGCTTAATTATATGTCAAAACTATGTTTAGAAAGGAAAGCAATAACTAAATGTACTGAATTATACTCACATTCCTTTCAATCTTTTACCCAGTTTTTAGCAGAGATACAGATAATCACAGACAGCTCAAGAGGTTAGATTAGTTTAGATATATATGCTTAGATATGCAGAAAAATTGTCCACCAACCTTGCCAGCAGGCATGCCAGCTAAGATAGTTAGACAAGCTAGCTCTTCTAACATGAGTGATAACCTGAAATGGCTTCTTGGTAGCTAATTAGACAAGATAGCTCCTCTAACCTGAGTGATAACCTGAAATGGCTTCTTGGTAGCTAATTATGGGTGGGAACGAGGGTGCTAATGTGCTAAAGCGATTAGCATGAGGTTATAAATAACAAGAACATTTCCCAGGACATAGACATATCTGATATGGGCAGAAAGCTTACATTCTTGTTAGTCTAACTGCATTGTTGGATTTATAGTAGCTATTACAGTGAAAGAATACCATGCTGTTGTTTGAGGAGAGTGCACATTTATAAACTTGAAAAGTCTTTAATAAACCAATTAGGCATATTTGCACAGTCTTGACACAACATTTTGAACAGAAATGTAATGGTTCATTGGATCAGTCTAAAACTTTACACATACACTGCTGTCATCAAGTGCCTGGGCTGGACTAACACATTATGGTCTTTCTCTTGGATTTCAAAGATGATGGTACATCATCTTTGTATATGTATTATCTTTTACCAGATCTAATGTGTTATATTCTCCTACATTGAGTTCACATTTACACAAACTTCAAAGTCTTTCCTTTCGAATGGTATCAAGAATATGCATATCCTTGCTTCAAGTCCTGAGCTACAGGCAGTTAGATTTGGGTATGTCATTTTAGGGGAAAATTTAAAAAAGGGGTGGATCCTAAAGATGTATTAACTTCCTGCGAGGGTACAGCTCCAATTCCAGTGTTTGATGCATCTGTACTATAAGAGGACTTCGAGAAATCTGGCGAATACAGCACAGGGGCAGTGCATTAGGCCGTTTTCAGTTTCTTAAATACCTCTTCGCCTGTGGAGTTCCACCGTACCATGGCAGGTTGGGCCTTCCAGGTCAGGTCACACAGGGTTCCACTGTACCATCGCAGGTTGGGCCTTCCAGGTCAGGTCACACAGGGTTCCACTGTACCATGACAGGTTGGGTCTTCCAGGTCAGGTCACACAGGGTTCCACTGTACCATGGCAGGTTGGGCCTTCCAGGTCAGGTCACACAGGGTTCCACTGTACCATGGCAGGTTGGGCCTTCCAGGTCAGGTCACACAGGGTTCCACTGTACCATGGCAGGTTGGGCCTTCCAGGTCAGGTCACACAGGGTTCCACTGTACCATGGCAGGTTGGGCCTTCCAGGTCAGGTCACACAGGGTTCCACTGTACCATGGCAGGTTGGGCCTTCCAGGTCAGGTCAAACAGGGTTCCACTGTACCATGCCAGGTTGGGCCTTCCAGGTCAGGTCACACAGGGTTCCACTGTACCATGACAGGTTGGGCCTTCCAGGTCAGGTCACACAGGGTTCCACTGTACCATGACAGGTTGGGCCTTCCAGGTCAGGTCACACAGGGTTCCACTGTACCATGGCAGGTTGGACCTTCCAGGTCAGGTCACAAAGGGTTCCACTGTACCATGACAGGTTGGGCCTTCCAGGTCAGGGTACAAAGGGTTCCACTGTACCATGACAGGTTGGGCCTTCCAGGTCAGGTCACACAGGGTTCCACTGTACCATGGCAGGTTGGGCCTTCCAGGTCAGGTCACAAAGGGTTCCACTGTACCATGGCAGGTTGGGCCTTCCAGGTTGGTCACACAGGGTTCCACTGTACCATGGCAGGTTGGGCCTTCCAGGTCAGGTCACACAGGGTTCCACTGTACCATGGCAGGTTGGGCCTTCCAGGTCAGGTCAAACAGGGTTCCACTGTACCATGGCAGGTTGGGCCTTCCAGGTCAGGTCACAAAGGGTTCCACTGTACCATGGCAGGTTGGGCCTTCCAGGTCAGGTCACACAGGGTTCCACTGTACCATGGCAGGTTGGGCCTTCCAGGTTGGTCACACAGGGTTCCACTGTACCATGACAGGTTGGGCCTTCCAGGTCAGGTCAAACAGGGTTCCACCGTACCATGGCAGGTTGGGCCTTCCAGGTCAGGTCACACAGGGTTCCACTGTACCATGACAGGTTGGGCCTTCCAGGTCAGGTCACAAAGGGTTCCACTGTACCATGACAGGTTGGGCCTTCCAGGTCAGGTCACACAGGGGTCCTGAAATGATTGCATTAGCCTGGATGAAACATCTGTAATAACCGGTTATTCTCAGGAAAAGCCTGTACCTGTTTCTCGTTTACTGGTCGAGACCAATTCTGGATCGCAGTGACCTTTTTCTCTTCTGGTTTGATCAACCCTCATCCTATGGAATAGCCCAGATACTTTGCTTCACTTACCCTCAGCATGCATTTCTTTGGGTTGGCTGTGCGTCCTGCTTGCCGAAAGGGTGTCGTTGACCGCTGTTAATAATCGGATTAGGTGCTTCTCCCACGTTTGGCCTGTGGATTATCACATTGTCCAGGTAGGCTACATTATAGGATTGATGTGGGCACAGAATGTGGTCCATCAGCCTTTGAAACGTGGCGGGGGCTCCATGAAGTCCAAGGGCCGTCGCACATATTGTAACAGGCTGTCTGGAGTGGTGAATACCGTCTCCTCACGAGTCGGACTACAGTCACAAATTTGATGACTTGAGACTCGACTTGATAGAAAATAAAATTACTTGAGACTTGAATTGGACTTTGACTTCAGACTTCAGACTTGAAATTATCTGGCCAGGTTTTGAAATGTTTTGTCACAAATTTTGTGGCACAGTCTCTTGGGATTACTCTCCACACAGCTAGAGACAGTATCACACTTGCAAAAAAACTGATTGGCTAGTGAAACGCACACTCGGTTCTCTGATAGGACCAGCAAACTGTCAATCACCACAGGTCGGGTGGTTAGCTAGGTCAGTGAGACGTTTTTGGGAGATTGCAAGTGTAAAACTGAATGGGAAAAGTGTATATTGTTTCATAAATACTTGAACAGGCTAGATATAGCCTATCATTTGTAAGGTAATTTATATTTATACCTTTCGTTATTCAATCTGGTCACTAACAGCATTGCACCAAATTCTTGTTTCAAAAACATCTCATCTGTGCTCCAGAAACATAAAGTTGCATGTCTTGACTGTTGACCAATCACCAGTCATCACCACTGGCATGCAAAGGCATGTGCACATATCCAGTTTAGTGAAACATCTTGTTCCAGAAAGATCTTGTTTCAATTTTTCTTCTGTTTTTCCTGGCAAAAACAGAGTAGCCTACCCACATGAACATTATCCATATAAAGTAGCTTTTAGCAATCTGCTACCGGACACATCTTTGCCACAACAAAAGGCTGCCTGGTGATTTCATTGATCATATTTCAGATAAGCCTAGTTTGGATATCTCTGTGGTGGTACTGGCTACATGTCTAAAGATAGCTGTGACTACCTTCAATACTTATGGGATGAAGATGTAACATTCAGGCTAATTAATTACTATATTTGTGAGGAAGAAAAAGCCTAAAGACTGATCACGCTTTCCATCCGAGACCTTGCATACAGGTAGGCCGATAGACTGTAAAAACAACAACATACATGGACGAAGCCATCGATGACATCACCCCCATTGTTTTCCTTTGAGAATGCTCCTACTTTCCTCCTCCCCTCTCTCTCCTCCTCCCCCCTCTCTCTCCACTTCTCTCCCTCCTCTCTCTCCTACTCTCCCTCCTCCCCTCTCTCTCTCTCTCCCTTCTCCTCTCCTCCTCTTTCTCCTACTCTCTCTCCTCCTCCCCTCTCCTCTCCTCCTCTCTCTCCACTTCTCTCCTCCTCTCTCTCCTACTCTCCCTCCTCCCATCTCCTACTCTCCTCCTCCCCTCTCTCTCCTCCTCCCCTCTCTCTCTCCACTTCTCTCCCTCCTATCTCTCCTACTCTCCTACTCCCCTCTCTCTCCTCCTCCCCTCTCTCTCTCCACTTCTCTCCTCCTCTCTCTGCTACTCTCCCTCCTCCCATCCCCTCCTCTCCTCCTCCCCTCTCTCTCTCTCCTCCTCCCCTCGCTCTCCTCCTCCCCTCTCCTCTCCTCCTCTCTCTCCTACTCTCCCTCCTCCTCCCCTCTCTCTCCTCCTCCCCCCTCTCTCCTCCTCCCCTCTCCTCTCCTCCTCTCTCTCCTCTCTCCCCCTCCTACTATTTTCCTCCAGAGTTGACCATCAGTGCCAAAGCAGCAACCTCGTCCTCTAAGGTGGGTCTCAAAGCCAACCCCAACAAGTAAGGCCTTTGGTTTCCTTTGGTTGTTGCTTTCTTTTGGAAGCAGAACTCTTTGGCACATGGAGTATCTCAAGTAGAATGCTGACCGGGCTACTACAGGCTGCCATTAGCAACTAAATTATCCTCACAACTTTGTGTGTGTATGATTGTAAAGTAATAGGTTCGAAGACAATACATCTGGTGAAATCAAAGCAATTTTTTTGTGCCATAAATGTGTTCAAAACACTTTGTATATACAAGAGTAGAAGACCACGAAGATCACCGTTTCCCCATTCACTATAATAGGTTTGGATCCTGTCTTCTGGAAACAATTCCTGCAGTGCCGCAGTCGGCTTTCATCTCGAAATCCTCTGTCACGTTCTGACCATAGTTCTTTTGTGTTTTCTTTGCTTTAGTGTTGGTCAGGACGTGAGCTGAGTGGGCATTCTATGTTGTGTGTCTAGTTTTCCCGTTTCTATGTTTAGGCCTGATATGGTTCTCAATCAGAGGCAGGCGTTAGTCGTTGTCTCTGATTGGGAACCATATTTAGGTAGCCTGTTTTGTGTTGGGTTTTGTGGGTGGTTGTTTTCTGTCTTTGTGTCTATGCACCAGATAGGATTGTTTCGTTTTTTTCCACATTTGTTGTTTTGTATTTGTAGTGTTCACGTTTATGGTCTTTATTAAACATGATGAACACTAACCACGCTGCGCTTTGGTCCTCTCCTTCGTCCACAGAAGAAATGCGTTATATCCTCAAAGCAAAAGGGCCAGTTCTCCCCTGGCTAGGCCTTCTGATTTGTTTTGCTTGAAATTGATAATTTACTTGTGAAGCTTGCATTTGGAATTTTATTTCTAAAAATGATTACCTCATTAAAATGTGTTGTAGACAAATTAATGAAAAGGGTTGGCAGTAGCCTCAATAAATAGACACAGATTTGTAGTTGAAGTTTTTTTTTTTTTACTTGACTTGAAACGTAACTTAACTTGTGACTCGACTCACACTTAGAACGCACGATTTGGACTCGACCCATTGGACTTGTGACTCGACTTGAGACTTTGTCCTTGACTTGAGACTTGGTTGTGACTCGAATAATAATGACTTGGTCCCACCTCTGAAAGACACTCCCCCTATCCCCAATAAACTGCTTGGACCTCAAACAAACAAAAGCCTCCCTTCAAACAAACCAACTGAAAAGATCTGTGGCTTTACATAATGAACATCTTGAATATTCACATGAATACACTCACTGATAGTAAAGCTCAACACATATGACTCAGAGCAATCACCACACACCCAAAAATGCATTCAACACAGCATGGTCACAAAAAAGGTTGCTGACAGAGATAAACCAAAAGCAATGACACCGTACAGCCCATACACCCGTACAGCCCATACACCCGTACAGCCCATACACCCGTACAGCCCATACACCTGTACAGCCCGTACAGCCCATACACCCGTACAGCCCATACACCCGTACAGCCCATACACCCGTACAGCCCATACACCCCGTACAGCCCATACACCCGTACAGCTCATACACCCGTACAGCCCATACACCCGTACAGCCCATACACCCGTACAGCCCAAACACCCCGTACAGCCCATACACCCCGTACAGCCCATACACCCCGTACAGCCCATACACCCGTACAGCCCATACACCCCGTACAGCCCATACACCCCGTACAGCCCATACACCCCGTACAGCCCATACACCCCGTACAGCCCAAACACCCCGTACAGCCCAAACACCCCGTACAGCCCAAAAACACTAGGTACTATTCCAGTGCTATTGTTCCAATCATGACGTCAGTGATCTTCAGGTCGGAAAGTCAGAGCTCCAGAAAGATGCTGAGTCGGATGACGGTCCAAAACTATTTCCCCAGCGTCACGCCCTGACCATAGTTTGCGTTGTATGTTTCTATGTTTTGTTTGGTCAGGGTGTGATAGGAGTTTGCATTCTATGTTGTATGTCTAGTTTGTCTGTTTCTATGTGTTTGGCCTGATATGGTTCTCAATCAGAGGCAGGTGTTTTTCGTTGTCTCTCGTTGGGAGCCATATTTAGGTAGCCTGTTTTGTCATTGTGGGTTGTGGGTGATTGTTCCTGTTTCCTGTGTGTTTGTGTTCACTATACGGGACTGTTACGTTGTTCGTTCGTTTGTCGGTTTATTGTTTTGTTCGTTGTTTAAGTATTCTGATTAAAATGAATACTCACCACGCTGCATCTTGGTCCTCCTCTCTTTCGCCCGACGAAGAACATTACACCCAGTCGGAAAATAGAAAACAGAGTTTCAGAGTTCTTAACGCAGTAAAAAACGAATGTATATAATTTATTACACAAGATAAAATTCACAAATTGTACAGCACAACGACATAAGTCTTAAGTGTAAAACTGACAACGACTCAATAATCCATGCCTTCTGGGAATGCTGTAAAGTCCAAAAGTTATGGGCCAAGTTAGATATTTGGCTGTCAAAAGTATTACAATGTGAATTTACATTTAATCCGTATGTCTGCTATTTCAAGACATATGAGGGTGCAGTGAGATACCCGATGGGTTGGATGATACTTTTCTCATCAAACATCTTGAAAAACCACATACTTAAAAACTGGAAATCAACCAATCCTCCATCGCTGACACAATGGAAAAGTCAATTGCTTTATTATCTAAATGTTAGGGTTAGGGTTAGGGTTAGTGTGTGGGCGACAGAGAGAAACAAACTGGTACAGTTTGTGGCCATGTGGCAGAGAGTTATGCGGGCGCTGGAGATGGGGGTGTGAGCATGTGGGTCTGGGTGTAGGTGTGATGTTGTGGATGTTTGTATGCATGTGTATGTTGTTCTTTGTATGTGTATGTAGGTCATTGTAGAAATAGTTTTAGTTACTCAGCTCCGTGGTCCTGGAATTCTCTCCTGAACATTTTAAAATTTGATGATCTAGTTTCGTTGGTGGAGTTTAAACACTTGATCGATGTATATATCATAGAAGAGTGTAATTGTCTTTCGGAGAGCTGTTTTTAGTCAGGACTTTCGTGTTTTTAACGTAAAATGTTTTTGTTGTATTGTATGTGTGTTTATAGTTTTGTTTAATGTTGTGTTAGTGTATGTAAGTTGTTTTGTCTGAAACGTTGTTCCCCCTGCTGCTATTGGACCAGGTCTCTCTTGGAAAAGGGATGTTATCTCAATGAGAAAAACCTGTATAAATAAAGGTTAAAAAAATAAAAAATAAAAAATAATGTTTTTGCATTGTTAAATAAATGTATTATAATAATCGTACGTGAAAAAAGATATGTAAGAACCCCCTGAGCACATTGGACATGAAACACCAAATAACAACAGCACAAAATAGATGAAAAAGTTTGTGGAATCTTCGTTCTCGGGTTCCTTATCATTACAGGATAAACACTTGGGATTTTTTTGTTCCACCAATCAAAGCAGTGGATTTTGGTCAAAACCATTAATATTGGGGCGATGGGAGGGGTGGGGGGGTTATAATGCAATCATATCACAGGCAATTTATAGCATGGTAATATACATTTATTTTTATACAGACGGGAAACAATTTTTTGCTAGTCTGTAAAATATATATATATATATATATATACATTACCAATGGATTATGATAATTTGCTGGTGAAAAAGTGAAGGCGCAAGAACATACGTTTGCACCCCCCTATTTTAATTAGCTACATGGCTCAGGCAGACAAGTGTAGGCTAAGGCGAAAAGCTGTCGCTAGAGACGGAAGAGGAAGCAAGACACCTCACTCGCTGGTTTTTTTCTGCTTCAATGAAAGTCAATTTAACTAAGTAGACCAGACCCAGCTGCTATTGCATTGTTTCTATGTGAGACTCACCCTGTGTACACCAGAAATGGCCTGAGTCAAACATCTTTGCTGTATGCAAATATGATCTATATTGGTCAGCTCAGTCACGACTCACACTTTGCAGGTATTTCTGACTAATTAACAATGCCTTGCTGGTGTGTGATACCATCCAAATAAAACTCAGCCCTGAAGCGAAAATGTAGGCGAAAAATGATTTAATCTTAAAAAACAGGTCATTGGCACAAATTTGCACTAAGCGGGCAGTTCAGTTTTGTCACTTCAAGCCCAAATATATCACGCTTTTTTTTTGTTTTTTTTGTTGTAATTTTACCCCCTTTTCTTGTGGTATCCAATCGCTAGTAATTACTATCTTGTCTCATCGCTACAACTCCCGTACGGGCTCGGGAGAGACGAAGGTCGAAAGCCACGCGTCCTCCGAAACACAACCCAACCAAGCCCACTGCTTCTTAACACAGCACGCCTCCAACCCGGAAGCCAGCTGCACCAATGTGTCGGAGGAAACACCGTGCACCCGGCCCCCTTGGTTAGCGTGCACTGCACCCGGCCTGCCACAGGAGTCGCTGGAGCGTGATGAGACAAGGATATCCCTACCGGCCAAACCCTCCCTAACCCAGACGACGCTAGCCCAATTGTGCGTCGCCCCACGGACCTCCGGGTCGCGGCCGGCTGTGACAGAGCCTGGGCGCAAACCCAGAGTCTCTGGTGGAGCAGCTAGCGCTGCGATGCAGTGCCCTAGGCCACTGCGCCACCCGGGAGGCCCCTAAATATATCATACTTTAGCTAAAACGATGACTTATTGACTTACATCATTGTGTAACATCATTGGTAAGCACTGGCCAGCGTCTTTCAGCTCGAAAAAGTGGATTTCTACTGGTGTGGGCGTTTCGTAAAGTATTCTGTATTTCTAAAATATCTGTTGTTTATGTAAATGCACTGATTAACTGTCCCTTGTCTTCAACCTCCGGGGCCTCGAGTGGAGCAGCGGTCTAAGGCTCCAGGCTGTATCACAACCGGCTGTGATTGGGAGTTCCATAGGGCAGCGCACAATGGGCCCAGCGTCGTCCGGGTTTGGCCGGGCGTAGGCCATCATTGTAAATAAGAATTTGTTTTTTAAATGACTTGCCTAGTTTAAATAACGGTTATAGTTTTTTGTTCATCTTGTGAACTTGGTCAGCTGAATCTCTGTAAGCACTATTTTTAGGAAGCAGTCTAGTGGAAGTAACTTATCTAAGAAGTCATTTTGAGATACTCTTGTTAAATGGGTTATTTAATCTGTGTCAAACAAGCAAATCTAATCCTCCTAAGCTTTAATAAATGTTGCTTGTTCTTTGTATCTGTCTCAGTACTGTTTCGCTTTAATGGGCCTAGAACCTGTCTGATGTTTCGATGTTAGAATAAATTGTGTATTTTTGATAAGTTTTTGTCTGATCTGTTCCATTGCTCATAACCCAATTCAATAGGTTGCCTGTCACGAAACCTGTGTCTCATTGGTTGAGCTGTTTCCCCTCATTAAACAGTAACTGGTGTAGTCTGGTTGTTATGCCATTAGCTAACCCTTGTCGGCAGGTGTTCAATACAATATACCAGTCATGTTCGCAAAAAGACTGCAGTAAATATTATAGTATACTACGGTCATGTCTGCATAAACACTACAGTGAATACTATACTATACTACGGTCATGTCTGCATAAACACTATAGTGAATACTATACTATACTACGGTCATGTCTGCATAAACACTACGGTGTATACTATACTATACTACGGTCATGTCTGCATAAACACTACGGTGAATACTATACTATACTACGGTCATGTCTGCATAAACACTACGGTGAATACTATACTATAATACGGTCATGTCTGCATAAACACTACGGTGAATACTATACTATACTACGGTCATGTCTGCATAAACACTACGGTGAATACTATACTATACTACGGTCATGTCTGCATAAACACTACAGTGAATACTATAGTATACTACGGTCATGTCTGCGTAAACACTACAGTGAATACTATACTATACTACGGTCATGTCTGCATAAACACTACAGTGAATACTATACTATACTACGGTCATGTCTGCGTAAACACTACAGTGAATACTATACTATACTACGGTCATGTCTGCATAAACACTACGGTGAATACTATACTATACTACGGCCATGTCTGCATAAACACTACAGTGAATACTATAGTATACTACAGCCATGTCTGCGTAAACACTACAGTGAATACTATAGTATATATATATTTTATTACTACAGTATCTAGACAATAGTAGGCAAGAGTATTTTTTCACGTAGGTAGATAGAAAAAAAGTAGACCATATAGACCCTGGTCAAAAGAAGTGCACTATGTAGTGAATACTGTCTGAATAGGGTGCCATTTGGGATGCACATCAGGTGCCAGACATTAGGGCGCTGTCTGTCTGTCAGAGATTGGGGTGCTGTCTGTCTGTCAGAGATTGGGGCGCTGTCTGTCTGTCAGAGATTGGGGTGCTGTCTGTCTGTCAGAGATTGGGGTGCTGTCTGTCTGTCAGATATCGGGGTGCTGTCTGTCCGTCAGAGATTGGGGTGCTGTCTGTCCGTCAGATATTGGGGTGCTGTCTGTCTGTCAGATATTGTGGTGCTGTCTGTCTGTCAGATATTGGGGTGCTGTCTGTCTGTCAGAGATTGGGGTGCTGTCTGTCCGTCAGATATTGGGGTGCTGTCTGTCTGTCAGATATTGTGGTGCTGTCTGTCTGTCAGATATTGGGGTGCTGTCTGTCTGTCAGAGATTGGGGTGCTGTCTGTCTGTCAGATATTGGGGTGCTGTCTGTCTGTCAGATATTGGGGTGCTGTCTGTCTGTCAGATATTGGGGTGGTGTCTGTCTGTCAGAGATTGGGGCGCTGTCTGTCTGTCAGATATTGGGGTGCTGTCTGTCTGTCAGAGATTGGGGTGCTGTCTGTCTGTCAGAGATTGGGGTGCTGTCTGTCCGTCAGAGATTGGGGTGCTGTCTGTCTGTCAGATATTGGGGTGGTGTCTGTCTGTCAGAAATATGGGTGCTGTCTGTCTGTCAGATATTGGGGTGCTGTCTGTCTGTCAGAGATTGGGGTGCTGTCTGTCTGTCAGATATTGGGGTGCTGTCTGTCCCTCAGATATTGGGGTGCTGTCTGTCTATCACAGATTGGGGTGCTGTCTGTCTCTCAGATATTGGGGTGCTGTCTGTCTGTCAGATATGGGGGTGCTGTCTGTCTGTCAGAGATTGGGGTGCTGTCTCTCCGTCAGAGATTGGGGTGTTGTCTGTCCCTCAGAGATTGGGGTGCTGTCTCTCCGTCAGAGATTGGGGTGCTGTCTGTCCCTCAGAGATTGGAGTGCTGTCTGTCCCTCAGAGATTGGGGTGCTGTCTGTCCGTCAGAGATTGGGGTGCTGTCTGTCCGTCAGAGATTGGGGTGCTGTCTGTCCGTCAGAGATTGGGGTGTTGTCTGTCCGTCAGAGATTGGGGTGCTGTCTGTCCGTCAGAGATTGGAGGTGCTGTCTGTCCCTCAGAGATTGGAGTGCTGTCTAGTCCTCAGAGATTGGGGTGCTGTCTGTCCGTCAGAGATTGGGGTGTTGTCTGTCCGTCAGAGATTGGGGTGCTGTCTGTCCGTCAGAGATTGGAGGTGCTGTCTGTCCCTCAGAGATTGGAGTGCTGTCTAGTCCTCAGATATTGGGGTGCTGTTTGTCCCCCAGATATTGGGGTGCTGTTTGTCCCCCAGAGATTGGGGTGCTGTCTGGTCCTCAGATATTGGGGTGCTGTCTGTCTGTCACAGATTGTGGTGCTGTCTGTCCGTCAGAGATTGTTCCTATCTTGCCTGTGTTACATCGAAGGAATGTCTAAGAAAGCCTTAATTTCAATCCCTAATGGCCCCTATGCCTTATAAAGGGCATTCGGTAAGTATTCAGACCCCTTGACTTTTTACACATTTTGTTACATTACATCCTTATAATAAATTTGATTAAAGAGTTTTTTTTAAACCTCATTAATGTACACAAAATACCCCTTAATGACATCACAATACCACTTAATGACATCACAATACCCCTTAATGACAAAGCAAACAAAGGTTTTTAGAAATGTGTGATAAAACATGTTTTATACTGAAATATCACAAGTATTTAGACCCTTTTACTCAGTACTTTGTTGAAGCACCTTTGGCAGCGATTACAGCCTCGAGTCTTCTTGGATATGATGCTATAAGCTTGGCACACCTGTATTTGGGGAGTTTCTCCCATTCTTCTCTGCAGATCCTGTCAAGCTCTGTCAGGTTGGATGGGGAGCTCTCTACAGAGATGTTCGATCGGGTTCAAGTCCGGGCTCTGGCTGGGCCACTCAAGGACATTCAGAGACTTGTCCCGAAGCCACCTCTGCGTTGTCTTGGCTGTGTGATTAGGGTCGTTGTCCTGATGGAAGGTGAACCTTCGCCCGAGTCTGTGGTCCTGAGCGCTCTGGAGCAGGTTTTCATCAAGGATCTCTCTGTACTTTGCTCCGTTCATCTTTCCCTCAATCCTGACTAATCTCCCAGTCCCTGTTGCTAAAAAACATCCCCACAGCATGATGCTGCCACCACCATGCTTCACCGTAGGGATGGTGCCAATTTTTCTCCAGATGTGACGCTTGGCATTCAGGCCAAAGAGTTAAATCTTGGCTTCATCAGACCAGAGAATCTTGTTTCTCATGCTCCGAGGCCTTTAGGTGCCTTTTGACAAACTCCAAGTGGGCTGTCATGTGCCTTTTAGTGAGGAGTGGCTTCCGTCTGCCCATTCTACCATAAAGGCCTGATTGGAGGAGTGCTGCAGAGATAGCTGTCCTTCTGGAAGGTTCTCCCATCTCCACAGAGGAACTTTGGAGCTGCAGATGCTGCAATAATGTTTTGGTACTCTTCCTCAGATCTGTACGGACAATTCCTTCGACCTCATGGCTTGGTTTTTGCTCTGACATGCACTGTCAACTGTGGGACCTTATATAGACAGGTGTGTGTCTTTCCAAATCATGTCCAATCAATTGAATTTACCACAGGTGGATTCCAATCAAGTTGTAGAAACATCTCAAGGATGATCAATGGAAACAGGATGCACCTGAGCTCAACTTCAAGTCTCATAGCAAAGGGTCTGAATACTTATGTAAATAAAGTTTCTGTTTTTTAATTTGAATACATTTGGAAAAATGTTTTTTTTTTTTAAATAAGTTTTTTCTTTGACATTATGTGGTATTTTGTGTAAATTGATGAGGAACTGTTTATATTTAGTCCATCCAGAATAAGGCTGTAACGTAACAAAATGTGGGAAAAATCAAAGAGTCTGAATACTTTCTGAATGCACTGCATACTACTTTTGACCACTATATAGGGAATAGTGTGCACTGTAAAGTGTACTACTTTGGCCACTATATAGGGAATAGTGTGCACTTTAGGGTGTACTACTTTGGCCACTATATAGGGAATAGTGTGCACTGTAGGGTGTACTACTTTGGCCACTATATAGGGAATAGTGTGCACTGTAGGGTGTACTACTTTGGCCACTATATAGGGAATAGTGTGCACTGTAGGGTGTACTACTTTGGCCACTGTATAGGGAATAGTGTGCACTGTAGGGTGTACTACTTTGGCCACAATATAGGGAATAGTGTGCACTGTAGGGTGTACTACTTTGGCCACCATATAGGGAATAGTGTGCACTGTAGGGTGTACTACTTTGGCTACTATATAGGGAATAGTGTGCACTGTAAAGTGTACTACTTTGGCCACTATATAGGGAAGATTGTGCACTGTAAAGTGTACTACTTTGGCCACTATATAGGGAAGATTGTGCACTGTAAAGTGTACTACTTTGGCCACTATATAGGGAATAGTGTGCACTGTAAAGTGTACTACTTTGGCCACTATATAGGCAATAGTGTGCACTTTAAAGTGTACTACTTTAACCACTATATCTTCTTATGGCTGCAAGGGGCAGCACTGAGTAACCTGAAAATAGGTGGCCATTTCAAACGGCCTCCTACTCAATTCTTGCTCGTACAATATGCATATTATCATTTCTATTGGATAGAAAACACTCTATAGTTTCTTAAACCGTTTGAATTATTTCTCTAAGTGAACCAGAACTCTTTCTGCAGCCCATTTCCTATCCGGAAGTGAGATTTCCAAATGCGAGGTCTCTTTTCAAGAGCTGGTCTATAAAAGGGCATGTCACTTGGGACCATAGAAACACGTCATACGCCTTCCCCTGGGTGTCATGCGGAAGTGAGAGCAGAAAGGACTTGAATATCTCGTTCAGGGATTGAATACAGCCTCTTGGAGTGAGAGGTCCGCCATAATTTTTTTTTTCCAAGGCGCGAAGTTGGACTTTGTATTGCCTCCTGGAAAACTGTCGTTATACGTGAATATAATCTCCGGCTTCGATTTGACTTGATACATGTCACAATACCATCCTAAAGTATGTTTTTTCAATATAGTTGAATTATATTATTGAAATTTATTCGGGACTTTAGACGTGATGCTTTGGAAGAATTCTTTCATGAAGGAGAGGTTAGCGCCGCACGGCCAGTGTGCTTGCTAATTCAAGAGGGAAATAGTTTGTTCTGGATCCAAAACAAAGACGGTACTGGACAATGGACCCCTTTACAACATTCTGATGGAAGATCAACAAAGATAAGGACCCAATTTGTGATGCTATTTAATATATCTGTCGAGCTGTGCTATCGCTACCGATTACTTGGAATCAATGCTTTTGTGTGTTAGCCATTGCAGTAAGCTAATATAACAATATATTGTGTTTTCGCTGTAAAACACTTAAAAAATCGGAAATATTGTCTGTATTCACAAGATCTTTGTCTTTCATTTTGCTATACACCATATATTTTTCTGAAATGTTTTATGATGAGTAATTAGGTAGTTGACGTTGGTGTCTGTATTTACTCTGGCTACTCCCGTGCGATTTCTGACTGTAGCTATGATGGTAGCAGTAATGTAAAACTGATTTATAGCTAAAATATGCACATTTTTTGAACAAAACATAGATTTATTGTGTAACATGTTATAGGACTGTCATCTGAGGTAGTTTTTTCTAGGTTATTTAGGTTGGTTCTAGGTTAGTTAGGTTGGCTTGTGCATGCTACTTGCATCCTACTTGTGCTGTGAAAAATGTCTGTCCTCTTTTTTTATTTGGTGGTGAGCTAACATAAATATATGTGGTGTTTTCTCTGTAAAACATTTAAAAAATCGGACATGTTGGCTGGATTGACAAGATGTTTATCTTTCAAATGCTGTATTGGACTTGTTAATGTGTGAAAGTTAAATATTTAAAAAAAATAGATTTTGAATTTCGCGCCCTGCACTTGAGCTGGATGTTGTCATAGGTGTACCGGCGTCGGGCTGCAGCCATAAAAGGATATAGGGAATACTGTAAAGTGCACACTATTAGGCAGGTAGCCTAGTGGTTAGAGCGTTGGACTTGTAACCGAAAGGTTGCAATATGGAATCCCTGAGCTGACAAGGTAAAAATCTGTCATTCTGCCGTCATTGAAATAAGAATTTGTTCTTAACTGACTTCCCTAGTTAAAAAAGGTAAAATAAAAAAATACATAAACGTATTTTGATCACTGTATAGTATACTACTTTGGCCACAATATAGGGAACAGTGTGCACTGTAAAGTATACTACCTTTGACTACTATATAGGGAACAGTGTTCCATTTAGGTTGCCTTAGAAATCAGAATAACTCCTGTTAAAATGTATAACTCAAAAAAAGAACTGGTTCCTCAGAAGAAACAAATATCATTTACAGCGATAAATAATGTTTCCCTCCCCATCACTCTGACCAGTAGAATGTGTTTCCCTCCCCATCACTCTGACCAGTAGAATGTGTTTCCCTCCCCATCACTCTGACCAGTAGAATGTGTTTCCCTCCCCATCACTCTGACCAGTAGAATGTGTTTCCCTCCCCATCACTCTGACCAGTAGAATGTGTTTCCCTCCCTATCACTCTGACCAGTAGAATGTGTTTCCCTCCCCATCACTCTGACCGGTAGAATGTGTTTCCCTCCCTATCACTCTGACCAGTAGAATGTGTTTCCCTCCCCATCACTCTGACCAGTAGAATGTGTTTCCCTCCCCATCACTCTGACCAGTAGAATGTGTTTCCCTCCCCATCACTCTGACCAGTAGAATGTGTTTCCCACCCATCACTCTGACCAGTAGAATGTGTTTCCCTCCCATCACTCTGACCAGTAGAATGTGTTTCCCTCCCCATCACTCTGACCAGTAGAATGTGTTTCCCTCCCCATCACTCTGACCAGTAGAATGTGTTTCCCTCCCCATCACTCTGACCAGTAGAATGTGTTTCCCTCCCCATCACTCTGACCAGTAGAATGTGTTTCCCTCCCCATCACTCTGACCAGTAGAATGTGTTTCCCTCCCCATCACTCTGACCAGTTGAATGTGTTTCCCCCCCCATCACTCTGACCAGTAGAATGTGTTTCCCTCCCATCACTCTGACCAGTAGAATGTGTTTCCCTCCCCATCACTCTGACCAGTAGAATGTGTTTCCCTCCCCATCACTCTGACCAGTAGAATGCGTTTCCCTCCCATCACTCTGACCAGTAGAATGTGTTTCCCTCCCATCACTCTGACCAGTAGAATGTGTTTCCCTCCCCATCACTCTGACCAGTAGAATGTGTTTCCCTCCCCATCACTCTGACCAGTAGAATTTGTTTCCCTCCCATCACTCTGACCAGTAGAATGTGTTTCCCTCCCATCACTCTGACCAGTAGAATGTGTTTCCCACCCATCACTCTGACCAGTAGAATGTGTTTCCCTCCCATCACTCTGACCAGTAGAATGTGTTTCCCTCCCCATCACTCTGACCAGTAGAATGTGTTTCCCTCCCCATCACTCTGACCAGTAGAATGTGTTTCCCTCCCCATCACTCTGACCAGTAGAATGTGTTTCCCTCCCCATCACTCTGACCAGTAGAATGTGTTTCCCTCCCCATCACTCTGACCAGTAGAATGTGTTTCCCTCCCCATCACTCTGACCAGTTGAATGTGTTTCCCCCCCCATCACTCTGACCAGTAGAATGTGTTTCCCTCCCATCACTCTGACCAGTAGAATGTGTTTCCCTCCCCATCACTCTGACCAGTAGAATGTGTTTCCCTCCCCATCACTCTGACCAGTAGAATGCGTTTCCCTCCCATCACTCTGACCAGTAGAATGTGTTTCCCTCCCATCACTCTGACCAGTAGAATGTGTTTCCCTCCCCATCACTCTGACCAGTAGAATGTGTTTCCCTCCCCATCACTCTGACCAGTAGAATTTGTTTCCCTCCCATCACTCTGACCAGTAGAATGTGTTTCCCTCCCATCACTCTGACCAGTAGAATGTGTTTCCCTCCCCATCACTCTGACCAGTAGAATGTGTTTCCCCCATCACTCTGACCAGTAGAATGTGTTTCCCTCCCATCACTCTGACCAGTAGAATGTGTTTCCCTCCCCATCACTCTGACCAGTAGAATGTGTTTCCCTCCCATCACTCTGACCAGTAGAATGTGTTTCCCTCCCTATCGTTGTGACCAGTAGAATGTGTTTCCATCCCCATCACTCTGACCAGTAGAATGTGTTTCCCTCTATCACTCTGACCAGTAGAATGTGTTGCCCCCATCACTCTGACCAGTAGAATGTGTTTCCCCCTATCACTCTGACCAGTAGAATGTGTTTCCCCCCATCATTCTGACCAGTAGAATGTGTTTCCCTCCCCATCACTCTGACCAGTAGAAGGTGTTTCCCTCCCATCACTCTGACCAGTAGAATGTGTTTCCCTCCCCATCACTCTGACCAGTAGAATGTGTTTCCCTCCCCATCACTCTGACAAGTAGAATATGTTTCCCTCCCATCACTCTGACCAGTAGAATGTGTTCCCTCCCATCACTCTGACCAGTAGAATGTGTTTCCCTCCCATCACTCTGACCAGTAGAATGTGTTTCCCTCCCATCACTCTGACCAGTAGAATGTGTTTCCCTCCCCATCACTCTGACCAGTAGAATGTGTTTCCCTCCCATCACTCTGACCAGTAGAATGTGTTCCCTCCCATCACTCTGACCAGTAGAATGTGTTTCCCTCCCATCACTCTGACCAGTAGAATGTGTTTCCCTCCCCATCACTCTGACCAGTAGGATGTGTTTCCCTCCCATCACTCTGACCAGTAGAATGTGTTTCCCTCCCCATCACTCTGACCAGTAGAATGTGTTTCCCTCCCCATCACTCTGACCAGTAGAATGTGTTTCCCCCCCCCCATCACTCTGACCAGTAGAATGTGTTTCCCTCCCCATCACTCTGACCAGTAGAATGTGTTTCCCTCCCCATCACTCTGACCAGTAGAATGTGTTTCCCTCCCCATCACCCTGACCAGTAGAATGTGTTTCCCTCCCCATCACTCTGACCAGTAGAATGTGTTTCCCTCCCATCACTCTGACCAGTAGAATGTGTTTCCCTCCCCATCACTCTGACCAGTAGAATGTGTTTCCCTCCCATCACTCTGACCAGTAGAATGTGTTTCCCTCCCCATCACTCTGACCAGTAGAATGTGTTTCCCTCCCCATCACCCTGACCAGTAGAATGTGTTTCCCTCCCATCACTCTGACCAGTAGAATGTATTTCCCTCCCATCACTCTGACCAGTAGAATATGTTTCCCTCCGCATCACTCTGATCAGTAGAATGTGTTTCCCCCCCATCACTCTGACCAGTAGAATGTGTTTCCCTCCCATCACTCTGACCAGTAGAATGCGTTTCCCTCCCCATAACTCTGACCAGTAGAATGTGTTTCCCTCCCATCAATCTGACCAGTAGAATGTGTTTCCCTCCCCATCACTCTGACCAGTAGAATGTGTTTCCCTCCCCATCACTCTGACCAGTAGAATGTGTTTCCCTCCCATCACTCTGACCAGTAGAATGTGTTTCCCTCCCCATCACTCTGACCAGTAGAATGTGTTTCCCTCCCCATCACTCTGACCAGTAGAATGTGTTTCCCTCCCATCACTCTGACCAGTAGAATGTGTTTCCCTCCCATCACTCTGACCAGTAGAATGTGTTTCCCTCCCCATCACTTTGACCAGTAGAATGTGTTTCCCTCCCCATCACTCTGACCAGTAGAATGTGTTACCCTCCCCATCACTCTGACCAGTAGAATGTGTTTCCCTCCCCGTCACTCTGACCAGTAGAATGTGTTTCCCTCCCCATCACTCTGACCAGTAGAATGTGTTTCCCTCCCATCACTCTGACCAGTAGAATGTGTTTCCCTCCCCATCACTCTGACCAGTAGAATGTGTTTCCCTCCCATCACTCTGACCAGTAGAATGTGTTTCCCTCCCCATCACTCTGACCAGTAGAATGTGTTTCCCTCCCATCACTCTGACCAGTAGAATGTGTTTCCCTCCCCATCACTCTGACCAGTAGAATGTGTTTCCCTCCCCATCACTCTGACCAGTAGAATGTGTTTCCCTCCCCATCACTCTGACCAGTAGAATGTGTTTCCCTCCCATCACTCTGACCAGTAGAATGTGTTTCCCTCCCCATCACTTTGACCAGTAGAATGTGTTTCCCTCCCCATCACTCTGACCAGTAGCATGTGTTTCCCTCCCATCACTCTGACCAGTAGAATGTGTTTCCCTCTCCATCACTCTGACCAGTAGAATGTGTTTCCCCCCCATCACTCTGACCAGTAGAATGTGTTTCCCTCCCATCACTCTGACCAGTAGAATGTGTTTCCCTCCCATCACTCTGACCAGTAGAATGTGTCTCCCTCCCTCCCCATCACTCTGACCAGTAGAATGTGTTTCCCTCCTCCATCACTCTGACCAGTAGAATGTGTTTCCCTCCCCATCACTCTGACCAGTAGAATGTGTTTCCCTCCCATCACTCTGACCAGTAGAATGTGTTTCCCTCCCATCACTCTGACCAGTAGAATGTGTTTCCCTCCCCATCACTCTGACCAGTAGAATGTGTTTCCCTCCCCATCACTCTGACCAGTAGAATGTGTTCCCTCCCCATCACTCTGACCAGTAGAATGTGTTTCCCTCCCCATCACTCTGACCAGTAGAATGTGTTTCCCTCCCATCACTCTGACCAGTAGAATGTGTCTCCCTCCCTCCCCATCTTCTCTGACCAGTAGAATGTGTTTCCCTCCCATCACTCTGACCAGTAGAATGTGTTTCCCTCCCATCACTCTGACCAGTAGAATGTGTTTCCCTCCCATCACTCTGACCAGTAGAATGTGTTTCCCTCCCATCACTCTGACCAGTAGAATGTGTTTCCCTCCCATCACTCTGACCAGTAGAATGTGTTTCCCTCCCCATCACTCTGACCAGTAGAATGTGTTTCCCTCCCATCACTCTGACCAGTAGAATGTGTCTCCCTCCCTCCCCATCACTCTGACCAGTAGAATGTGTTTCCCTCCCCATCACTCTGACCAGTAGAATGTGTTTCCCTCCCATCACTCTGACCAGTAGAATGTGTTTCCCTCCCATCACTCTGACCAGTAGAATGTGTTTCCCTCCCCATCACTCTGACCAGTAGAATGTGTTTCCCTCCCATCACTCTGACCAGTAGAATGTGTTTCCCTCCTCCATCACTCTGACCAGTAGAATGTGTTTCCCTCCCCATCACTCTGACCAGTAGAATGTGTTTCCCTCCCATCACTCTGACCAGTAGAATGTGTTTCCCTCCCATCACTCTGACCAGTAGAATGTGTTTCCCTCCCATCACTCTGACCAGTAGAATGTGTTTCCCTCCCCATCACTCTGACCAGTAGAATGTGTTTCCATCCCCATCACTCTGACCAGTAGAATGTGTTCCCTCCCCATCACTCTGACCAGTAGAATGTGTTTCCCTCCCCATCACTCTGACCAGTAGAATGTGTTTCCCTCCCCATCACTCTGACCAGTAGAATGTGTTTCCCTCCCCATCACTCTGACCAGTAGAATGTGTTTCCCTCCCATCACTCTGACCAGTAGAATGTGTTTCCCTCCCCATCACTTTGACCAGTAGAATGTGTTTCCCTCCCCATCACTCTGACCAGTAGCATGTGTTTCCCTCCCATCACTCTGACCAGTAGAATGTGTTTCCCTCTCCATCACTCTGACCAGTAGAATGTGTTTCCCACACATCACTCTGACCAGTAGAATGTGTTTCCCTCCCATATCTCTGACCAGTAAAATGTGTTTCCCTCCCATCACTCTGACCAGTAGAATGTGTCTCCCTCCCTCCCCATCACTCTGACCAGTAGAATGTGTTTCCCTCCTCCATCACTCTGACCAGTAGAATGTGTTTCCCTCCCCATCACTCTGACCAGTAGAATGTGTTTCCCTCCCCATCACTCTGACCAGTAGAATGTGTTTCCCTCCCATCACTCTGACCAGTAGAATGTGTTTCCCTCCCCATCACTCTGACCAGTAGAATGTGTTTCCCCCCCATCACTCTGACCAGTAGAATGTGTTTCCCCCCCATCACTCTGACCAGTAGAATGTGTTTCCCTCCCCATCACTCTGACCAGTAGAATGTGTTTCCCTCCCCATCACTCTGACCAGTAGAATGTGTTTCCCTCCCCATCACTCTGACCAGTAGAATGTGTTTCCCTCCCATCACTCTGACCAGTAGAATGTGTTTCCCTCCCCATCACTCTGACCAGTAGAATGTGTTTCCCTCCCATCACTCTGACCAGTAGAATGTGTTTCCCCCCTCCATCACTCTGACCAGTAGAATGTGTTTCCCTCCCCATCACTCTGACCAGTAGAATGTGTTTCCCTCCCCATCACTCTGACCAGTAGAATGTGTTTCCCTCCCCATCACTCTGACCAGTAGAATGTGTTTCCCTCCCCATCACTCTGACCAGTAGAATGTGTTTCCCTCCCCATCACTCTGACCAGTAGAATGTGTTTCCCTCCCCATCACTCTGACCAGTAGAATGTGTTTCCCTCCCCATCACTCTGACCAGTAGAATGTGTTTCCCTCCCATCACTCTGACCAGTAGAATGTGTTTCCCTCCCCATCACTCTGACCAGTAGAATGTGTTTCCCTCCCCCCCCCATCACTCTGACCAGTATAATGTGTTTCCCTCCCCATCACTCTGACCAGTAGAATGTGTTTCCCTCCCCATCACTCTGACCAGTAGAATGTGTTTCCCTCCCATCACTCTGACCAGTAGAATGTGTTTCCCTCCCCATCACTCTGACCAGTAGAATGTGTTTCCCTCCCCATCACTCTGACCAGTAGAATGTGTTTCCCTCCCCATCACTCTGACCAGTAGAATGTGTTTCCCTCCCCATCACTCTGACCAGTAGAATGTGTTTCCCTCCCATCACTCTGACCAGTAGAATGTGTTTCCCTCCCCATCACTCTGACCAGTAGAATGTGTTTCCCCCCCCCCATCACTCTGACCAGTAGAATGTGTTTCCCTCCCCATCACTCTGACCAGTAGAATGTGTTTCCCTCCCCCCCCCATCACTCTGACCAGTAGAATGTGTTTCCCTCCCCATCACTCTGACCAGTAGAATGTGTTTTCCTCCCATCACTCTGACCAGTAGAATGTGTTTCCCTCCCCATCACCCTGACCAGTAGAATGTGTTTCCCTCCCATCACTCTGACCAGTAGAATGTGTTTCCCTCCCATCACTCTGACCAGTAGAATGTGTTTCCCTCCCATCACTCTGACCAGTAGAATGTGTTTCCCTCCCCATCACTCTGACCAGTAGAATGTGTTTCCCTCCCCATCACTCTGACCAGTAGAATGTGTTTCCCCCCCCCCATCACTCTGACCAGTAGAATGTGTTTCCCTCCCCATCACTCTGACCAGTAGAATGTGTTTCCCTCCCCCCCCCATCACTCTGACCAGTAGAATGTGTTTCCCTCCCCATCACTCTGACCAGTAGAATGTGTTTTCCTCCCATCACTCTGACCAGTAGAATGTGTTTCCCTCCCCATCACCCTGACCAGTAGAATGTGTTTCCCTCCCATCACTCTGACCAGTAGAATGTGTTTCCCTCCCATCACTCTGACCAGTAGAATGTGTTTCCCTCCCATCACTCTGACCAGTAGAATGTGTTTCCCTCCCCATCACTCTGACCAGTAGAATGTGTTTCCCTCCCATCACTCTGACCAGTAGAATGTGTTTCCCTCCCCATCACTCTGACCAGTAGAATGTGTTTCCCTCCCCATCACTCTGACCAGTAGAATGTGTTTCCCTCCCCATCACTCTGACCAGTAGAATGTGTTTCCCTCCCCATCATTCTGACCAGTAGAATGTGTTTTCCTCCCATCACTCTGACCAGTAGAATGTGTTTCCCTCCCATCACTCTGACCAGTAGAATGTGTTTCCCTCCCCATCACTCTGACCAGTAGAATGTGTTTCCCTCCCCATCACTCTGACCAGTAGAATGTGTTTCCCTCCCCATCACTCTGACCAGTAGAATGTGTTTCCCTCCCCATCACTCTGACCAGTAGAATGTGTTTCCCTCCCATCACTCTGACCAGTAGAATGTGTTTCCCTCCCCATCACTCTGACCAGTAGAATGTGTTTCCCCCCCCCCATCACTCTGACCAGTAGAATGTGTTTCCCTCCCCATCACTCTGACCAGTAGAATGTGTTTCCCTCCCCCCCCCATCACTCTGACCAGTAGAATGTGTTTCCCTCCCCATCACTCTGACCAGTAGAATGTGTTTTCCTCCCATCACTCTGACCAGTAGAATGTGTTTCCCTCCCCATCACCCTGACCAGTAGAATGTGTTTCCCTCCCATCACTCTGACCAGTAGAATGTGTTTCCCTCCCATCACTCTGACCAGTAGAATGTGTTTCCCTCCCATCACTCTGACCAGTAGAATGTGTTTCCCTCCCCATCACTCTGACCAGTAGAATGTGTTTCCCTCCCATCACTCTGACCAGTAGAATGTGTTTCCCTCCCCATCACTCTGACCAGTAGAATGTGTTTCCCTCCCCATCACTCTGACCAGTAGAATGTGTTTCCCTCCCCATCACTCTGACCAGTAGAATGTGTTTCCCTCCCCATCATTCTGACCAGTAGAATGTGTTTTCCTCCCATCACTCTGACCAGTAGAATGTGTTTCCCTCCCCATCACCCTGACCAGTAGAATGTGTTTCCCTCCCCATCACTCTGACCAGTAGAATGTGTTTCCCTCCCCATCACCCTGACCAGTAGAATGTGTTTCCCTCCCCCATCACCCTGACCAGTAGAATGTGTTTCCCTCCTCCATCACCCTGACCAGTAGAATGTGTTTCCCTCCCCATCACTCTGACCAGTAGAATGTGTTTCCCTCCCATCACTCTGACCAGTAGAATGTATTTCCCTCCCCATCACTCTGACCAGTAGAATGTGTTTCCCTCCCTATCGTTGTGACCAGTAGATAAGAGGGTGATATTCCACTGCCAGTCAATAGAGGGCACTGCAATCTCCAGTAATGTTTTTTGTCTCCAGCTTCTCATCCAAGTCCAAACTTCACGATTTGTGCTGCAGATTCAACTGGTAATATGAATGTGTAATTAAAATCAATACATGATTAAACCAAATTGTGGATTTCGACAACCTTTGCCAAATTAACATAAAGAGAAAGCAAGGTTTTTATTTGCACAGTTTCTATGCATATGTTTATTCAACTTTTTTTTGTAAAAACCAGCACAAAATCACATGACAAAATGAATACTTTATCTGCAAATAAGATAGTTAGTTCTCAACATGATGTCAGTCAGATCTTTAAATCCAAGAAAGTTGTTTTCTGTATGGCCATTCATTCTAGATCCAAGGCTGTTGTCTGCTGTAAAGGTCTTCATTCTAGATCCAAGGCTGTTGTGTGCTGTAAAGGTCTTCATTCTAGATCCAAGGCTGTTGTTTTTTGTGTGGCCCTTCATTCTAGATCCAAGGCTGTTGTCTGCTGTAAATGTCATCATTCTAGATCCAAGGCTGTTGTTTTTTGTGTGGCCCTTCATTCTAGATCCAAGGCTGTTGTCTGCTGTAAATGTCTTCATTCTAGATCCAAGGCTGTTGTTTTTTGTGTGGCCCTTCATTCTAGATCCAAGGCTGTTGTCTGCTGTAAATGTCTTAATTCTAGATCCAAGGCTGTTGTCTGCTGTAAATGTCTTCATTCTAGATCCAAGGCTGTTGTCTGCTGTAAAGGTCTTCATTCTAGATCCAAGGCTGTTGTTTTTTGTGTGGCCCTTCATTCTAGATCCAAGGCTGTTGTCTGCTGTAAATGTCTTCATTCTAGATCCAAGGCTGTTGTTTTTTGTGTGGGCCTTCATTCTAGATCCAAGGCTGTTGTCTGCTGTAAATGTCTTCATTCTAGATCCAAGGCTGTTGTCTGCTGTAAAGGTCTTCATTCTAGATCCAAGGCTGTTGTTTTTTGTGTGGCCCTTCATTCTAGATCCAAGGCTGTTGTCTGCTGTAAGTGTCTTCATTCTAGATCCAAGGCTGTTGTCTGCTGTAAATGTCTTCATTCTAGATCCAAGGCTGTTGTCTGCTGTAAATGTCTTTATTCTAGATCCAAGGCTGTTGTCTGCTGTAAATGTCTTCATTCTAGATCCAAGGCTGTTGTTTTTTGTGTGGCCCTTCATTCTAGATCCAAGGCTGTTGTCTGCTGTAAATGTCTTCATTCTAGATCCAAGGCTGTTGTTTTTTGTGTGGCCCTTCATTCTAGATCCAAGGCTGTTGTCTGCTGTAAATGTCTTCATTCTAGATCCAAGGCTGTTGTTTTTTGTGTGGGCCTTCATTCTAGATCCAAGGCTGTTGTCTGCTGTAAATGTCTTCATTCTAGATCCAAGGCTGTTGTCTGCTGTAAAGGTCTTCATTCTAGATCCAAGGCTGTTGTTTTTTGTGTGGCCCTTCATTCTAGATCCAAGGCTGTTGTCTGCTGTAAATGTCTTCATTCTAGATCCAAGGCTGTTGTTTTTTGTGTGGCCCTTCATTCTAGATCCAAGGCTGTTGTCTGCTGTAAATGTCTTCATTCTAGATCCAAGGCTGTTGTTTGCTGTAAATGTCTTCATTCTAGATCCAAGGCTGTTGTCTGCTGTAAATGTCTTCATTCTAGATCCAAGGCTGTTGTCTGCTGTAAATGTCTTCATTCTAGATCCAAGGCTGTTGTTTTTTGTGTGTGCCTTCATTCTAGATCCAAGGCTGTTGTCTGCTGTAAATGTCTTCATTCTAGATCCAAGGCTGTTGTCTGCTGTAAAGGTCTTCATTCTAGATCCAAGGCTGTTGTTTTTTGTGTGGCCCTTCATTCTAGATCCAAGGCTGTTGTCTGCTGTAAAGGTCTTCATTCTAGATCCAAGGCTGTTGTTTTTTGTGTGGCCCTTCATTCTAGATCCAAGACTGTTGTTTGCTGTAAAGGTCTTCATTCTAGATCCAAGGCTGTTGTCTGCTGTAAAGGTCTTCATTCTAGAGCCAAGGCTGTTGTTTGTACTCATAAGTGTATTTTCATTTTTTAAATGTATTTTATTTAACCTTTATTTAAGTAGGCAAGTCAGTTAAGAACAAATTCTTATTCACAATGACCCCGGCCAAGCGCTATGATGAAACTGGCTCTAATGAGGACCACCGGCCAAACCCTAACCCGGATGACTCTCGGCCAATTGTGCGCCGCCCTGTGGGACATCCAATAACGGCCGGTTGTGATACAGCCTGGAATCGAACTGGGGTCTGTAGTGACGCCTCTAGCACTGAGATGCAGTGCTTTAGACTACTGTAGGCTCAGTACCTGAAAACATCTCTCCCAGATGAATGCAGCATATATAGTAAATATAATATAATATATAATATAGTAAACTGTTACTGATTATAAAAATCTGACGATTTGTTGGTGGTACACTGGTGGCGGGGTTGGTTGAGTGTATGTGGGATTTCATGAGGAGATTGAAAATGCAGTTTTTTTGTTGCCCAGTAATCTCTCATTGGCTGATCAGTTTGGAGAACCCTCAGGGGTGTGTGATGTGTCTTGACAGGTCGGGATCCAAAGCAGCTTGGATCTGTGCTGTGAAGGAAAAGCCTGTTTAGAGTTTAGCCTGCATAACAAATGTTGCAGCATTGCATTGAGGGAGACAGGGAAGGAGACTAATCTCCTGGTGGGGCTCAGGCTGGATGCTCTCTCTCTCTCTCTCTCTCTCTCTGAGCTGAACCTCTCTCTCTCTCTCTCTCTCTCCCACCCTCTCTCTGAGCTGAACCTCTCCCCCCCTCTCTCTCTCTATGAGCTGAACCTCTCTCTCTCTCCCTCCCTCTCTCTGAGCTGAACCTCTCTCCCCCCTCTCTCTCTCTCTCTATGAGCTGAACCTCTCTCTCTCTCTCTCTATGAGCTGAACCTCTCTCTCTCTCTCCCTCCCTCTCTCTGAGCTGAACCTCCCCCCCCCTCCCTCTCTCTCTCTCTCTCTCTCTCTCTATGAGCTGAACCTCTCTCTCCCTCTCTCTCTCTCTCTCTCCCTCTCTCTCTATGAGCTGAACCTCTCTCTCTCTCCCCCTCTCTCTCTCTCTATGAGCTGAACCTCTCTCTCTCTCTCTCTCTCTGAGCTGAACCTCTCCCCCCCTCTCTCTCTCTCTCTGAGCTGAACCTCTCTCCCTCTCTGTCTCTCTCTCTCTCTCTCTCTATGAGCTGAACCTCTCTCTCTCTCTCTCTCTCTCTCTCTCTCTGAGCTGAACCTCTCTCCCCCCCCTCTCTCTCTCTCTCTGAGCTGAACCTCTCTCCCCCCTCTCTCTCTCTCTCTCTGAGCTGAACCTCTCTCCCCCCTCTCTCTCTCTCTCTGAGCTGAACCTCTCTCCCCCCTCTCTCTCTCTCTCTCTCTCTGAGCTGAACCTCTCTCTCTCTCTCTCTCTCTCTCTCTCTCTCTCTGAGCTGAACCTCTCTCTCTCTCTCTCTCTCTCTCTCTCTCTCTCTCTCTGAGCTGAAACTCTCTCCCTCTCTCTCTCTCTCTCTGAGCTGAACCTCTCTCTCTCTCTCTCTCTCTGAGCTGAACCTCTCTCTCTCTCCCCCTCTCTCTCTCTCTCTCTGAGCTGAACCTCTCTCTCTCGCTCTCTATCAAAGTGTTTGGTCTGTTCTGTTCTAGCTTCATATTGGGCCATATTGAGTCAGGAAACTTAGGGGAAGAAGTGAATCATCACACAACAAGACTGACATAGTAATCCCCAAGAAATCAATCAATCAATAACAGTAATGAGAGATTTGCTTGATTACGGCAAAGGAAATAATTCACCAGTTATGATGAAGTTAGTTATTCCTGGGGTCCGGCTGACTGCAAAACTTTCAGAAGATCAATAACCAATGCAATGTGGGGACAACTAGGCCTACTGTATGTGTATACGTTGTGTATATGTTGTGTATACGTTGTGTGTACGTTGTATATACGTTGCACAGCATGTGTATACATTGTGTATACGTTGTGTATACGTTGTATATATGTTGTGAATACATTCTACAGCATGTGTATACGTTGTATATACATTGTACAGCATTTGTACACGTTGTGTATACGTTGTATATACATTGTGTATACGTTTATGAGTGCGTATTGCTAATCCTTACCCTTGAAACAACTGTGGCAAGACCTGTCACTTTCCCCCCGAATGTGTTATACCCATGTGGCCCGCGGCTGCCATGACAGTTCTGACATGACCACCCGCTGCTTATCACAAGCGGTGATCACACACACACACACACACACACACACACGCACACGCACACGCACACGCACGCACGCACGCACGCACGCACACACGCACACACACACGCACACACACACACACACGCACGCACGCACGCACGCATGCACGCACACACGCACACACACACGTAACCACTTCACGCAACCACACACATCCACATAAGATAATGAAGGACATGTGGTCTGTATTAAAATGGCACTTCATTGAGTATAACAAGCGTTTAAAATTCATGATTTGTGCACAAAATAGACAAAATACCAGTCTTTAGCTGGAAGTCTGAGGCTGTGTACACTGTGTTCACTTCAAACCAACCATGGCTGTGTCTGAAAACTCCATAACTGTCAAAATCCTTCCTTCTGCCGCCCACGTTTCCTCCACGTTTCCTCCACGTTTCCTCCAAGTTTCCTTCACGTTTCCTTCACGTTTCCTTCACGTTTCCTCCACGTTTCCTCCACGTTTCCTCCACGTTTCCTCCACGTTTCCTCCACGTTTCTTCCACGTTTCCTTCACGTTTCCTCCACGTTTCCTCCACGTTTCCTCCAACTCTTTCTCAAAGTTCAGTGTGGGAGAAGATCCAAGGTCATTCTCCCAGGCCTCCTCGTCCAATGAGCTTTGAGAGAGAAGTAGAGGAATTCGAGGAAATGAGGGACATTTGACTGCTTTTAATGTTTTCAGACACAACCCATGTTTGTTCCGCAGGTCTCTCTACTTCCTCCTCACTCCCGCTGAGGCAGGCTGGTAACGAGTGTGTCATTTCCTGTCATTCCCTACCCCCTCGCAACACACACACACACACACACACACACACACACACACACACACACACACACACACACACACACACACACACACACACACACACACACACACACACACACACACACACACACACACACACACACACAGTGGCTCCATGTAATCCCTGTGTCGGGTCCAGACGGCAAGGCCTCCCTCCCCGCGCCACCACCGTCCTCGCCAAGAAACCCTGCCACACGTTCATTGTTTGGTTCCTGCCATGTGATGTACTGGCAATATCTGTTACATAATGCTACATGCATATAATGTGCATTGACAATATAGCCGAGCCAACCTGCATGGCCATTGGGAGATTTTTTATGAAACCTGCTGGGCAATCTACTGACTGATATCTGCAGTATTTTATTTATTTATCATTTAATTAACTAGGCGAGTCAGTTAAAACTTCTTATGGCTGAAGGGGCAGTATTGAGTAGCTTGGATGAAAGGTGCCCATTGTAAACGGCCAGCTCCTCAGTCTCAGTTGCTAATATATGCATATTATTATTAGTATTGGATAGAAAACACTCTAAAGTTTCTAAAACTGTTTGAATTAAGTCTGTGAGATTAACAGAACTCATATGGCAGGCAAAAACCTGAGAAGTTCCACTTCCTGTTTGTATTTTTTCTGGGGTTGCCATATTTTCAACCAAGCTCTTATTCAAAATAGAGAGACATATGGATGAGTTTTCACTTCCTACGGCTTCCACTAGATGTCAGCAGTCAATAGAACTAAGTCTGATGACTCTAATGTGAAGGGGGGTCGAAGGAGACATAATTTAGTATGAGGTGCCATGAGGTGACCATGCATTCAACACGCTCATTCACGTGAGAGGCAGCTCTGTTCCAATCTCTCAATTGAAGTCGATGTAGTTCTCCAGTTGGAACGTTATTCAAGATGTTAAAAACATCCTAATGATTGATTATGTACTTAGTTTTAAATGTTTCTTCGACCGGTAATATCACTTTTTCAAGTTTTTGTCCGATATAACGCGGACCAGAATTAGCGTTTGGATATGTAAACCAGACGCGCTAACAAAAGAAGGTATTTGGACATAAATAACGGATTTTTCCGAACAAAACAAACATTTATTGTGGACCTGGGATTCCTGGTGTGCTTTCTGATGTAGATCATCAAAGGTAAGGGAATATTTATCATATATTTTCTTGTTTATGTTGACGCCATCTTTGCGGCTGTGGTGTTTTACCGTCTCAGATTATAGCGTGGTTTCTTTTTCCGTAAGGTTTTTTTGAAACCTGACACAGCGTGCACTAAGGAGAGGTATATCTATAATTCCATGTGTATAACTTGTATTATCATCTATGTTTATGATGAGTATTTCTGTTGAAACGATGTGGCTATGCAAAGTCTTGATGTTTTTGCAACTAGTGAATCTAGTCGCCTCAATGTAAACTCAGATTTTTTGATATAAATATAAATTTAATCAAACAAAACATGCATGTATTGTGTAACATGAAGTCCTATGAGTGTCATCTGATGAAAATAATCGAAGGTTAGTGATTCATTTTATCTCTATTCTGGTTTTTGTGAAGCTGTATTTAGCTGGGAAAAATGGCTGTGATTATTGTGGTTTTGTGGTGACCTAACATAATCTTTTGTGGTGCTTTCGCTGAAAAGCCTATTTGAAATCGGACACTTTGGTGATATTAACAACAAGATTACCTTTAAAATGGTATAAGACACATGAATGTCTGAGGAATTTTAATTATGAGATTTCTGTTTTTTGAATTTGGCGCCCTGTACTTCGACTGGCTGTTGTCATATCGATCCCGATAACGGGACTTCAGTTAAGATCAAATTCTTATTTTCAATGACGGCCTAGGAACAGTGGGTTAACTGCCTTGTTCATGGGAAGAAAGACAGATTTTTTACCTTATCAGCTCGGGGATTCGATCCAGAAACCTTTCGGTTACTGACCCAATGCTCAAATCGCTAGGCTACCTGCCTCCCACCTCTAACCACTAGACTACCTGCCTCCCCCCTCTAACCACTAGCCTACCTGCCGCCCAGTCTAACCACTAGACTACCTGCCTCTAACCACTAGGCTACCTGCCTCTAACCACCAGGCTACCTGCCTCCCCCCTCTAACCACTAGACTACCTGCCGCCCCCTCTAACCACTAGGCTACCTGCCTCTAACCACTAGGCTACCTGCCTCTAACCACTAGACTACCTGCCTCCCCCCTCTAACCACTAGACTACCTGCCTCCCCCCTCTAACCACTAGACTACCTGCCTCTCCCCTCTAACCACTAGACTACCTGCCTCTCCCCTCTAACCACTAGACTACCTGCCTCCCCCCTCTAACCACTAGACTACCTGCCTCCCCCCTCTAACCACTAGCCTACCTGCCTCCCCCCTCTAACCACTAGACTACCTGCCTCCCCCCTCTAACCACTAGCCTACCTGCCTCCCTCCTCTAACCACTAGACTACCTGCCTCTCCCCTCTAACCACTAGGCTACCTGCCTCCCCCCTCTAACCACTAGACTACCTGCCTCTCCCCTCTAACCACTAGACTACCTGCCTCCCCCCTCTAACCACTAGGCTACCTGCCTCCCCCCTCTAACCACTAGGCTACCTGCCTCCCACCTCTAACCACTAGACTACCTGCCTCCCCCCTCTAACCACTAGACTGACGCCCCAAATGAGGAAGAGAATTTTCTTGTGTTTAACATCTTTGTTTGCATAAACAATAGTTTTGATTTCATACCGAAGACACATAGGAGATTAAACTATAGACAACAGTGTTTATGGCCCATCATTTTCAATGACATTTTCTCATCGCAGGCCGGGAGAAGAGAAGGTGTGTGTGTGTGTGTGTGTGTGTGTGTGTGTGTGTGTGTGTGTGTGTGCGGCGATGACACGCTGACTACTGTGGCTGGGTTTCACACACACACACACACACACACACACACACACACACACACACACACACACACACACACACACACACACACACACACACACACACACACACACACACACACACACACACACGTACCTATCCACTAAATTCTACTTTTACACAGTAACACATGAATAAAACATGCAGTCATGGTTGGAAAAGGATTTTAGTTTAGTCTCCCCTCTTCATGGAGTGTTCAGAACTGGACTGAAAGGGAACCTGGAGTCTTTGAATGTCGGTTGAATGTCGGTTGAACGTCGGTTGAATGTCGGTTGAATGTCGGTTGAACATCGGTTGAATGTCGGTTGAACGTCGGTTAAACATCGGTTGAATGTCGGTTGAACGTCGGTTGAACGTCGGTTGAATGTTGGTTGAATGTCTGTTGAACGTTGGTTGAACGTTGGTTGAACGTCGGTTGAAGTCGGTTGAATGTCGGTTGAATGTCGGTTGAATGTCGGTTGAATGTCGGTTGAATGTCGGTTGAATGTCGGTTGAATGTCGGTTGAATGTCGGTTGAACGTCGGTTGAACGTCGGTTGAACGTCGGTTGAACGTCGGTTGAATGTCGGTTGAATGTCGGTTGGATGTCTGTTGAACGTTGGTTGAACGTTGGTTGAATGTCAGTTGAATGTCGGTTGAATGTCGGTTGAATGTCGGTTGAATGTCTGTTGAACGTTGGTTGAATGTCAGTTGAATGTCGGTTGAATGTCGGTTGAATGTCGGTTGAATGTCAGTTGAATGTCGGTTGAACGTCGGTTGAACGTCGGTTGAACGTCGGTTGAACGTCGGTTGAACGTCGGTTGAACGTCGGTTGAACGTCGGTTGAATGTCGGTTGAATGTCGGTTGAATGTCGGTTGAATGTCGGTTGAATGTCGGTTGAATGTCGGTTGAACGTCGGTTGAACGTCGGTTGAACGTCGGTTGAACGTCGGTTGAATGTCGGTTGAAAAGTAAAATAAAGACGTTCTGTTAGATCTTTTACCTTCATGTGAAATTGGATCAAAACACAACTTAGGTCCTCAAATTAAAATGTTTTCTATTTGTCACTAAAGTATCTGAGCACAAACATTCTAATTGCTTAGAGTAGACTGTAGACTTAGAGGAACGACATGAAGATGGAGCACATCGAAAATATTAAACTACTGTTTTATCACCTCTATAAAAATGCTTCAACCTCTCTTGGGTACGTGAAACGTTAGCGACCACCTCTTTAACTGCCAGTGAAACTGCTGGGCGCCAAATTCAAATACAGAAATACTCATTATAAAAATTCAGAAAACAAACATATTTTGCATAGGTTTAAAGATTAACTTCTTGTGAATCCAACCACAGTGTCAGATTTAAAAAATGCTTTACGGCGAAAGCATACCTTACGATTATTTGAGAACATAGCCCACTAGACAAATAATTACAAACAGTAACCAGCCAAGTAGAAGAGTTACACAAGTCAGAAATAGAGATAAAATGAATCCCTTACCTTTGATGATCTTCATATGGTTCCACTCAGCAGACATTCATTTACTCAATAAATGTTCCTTTTGTTTGATAAAGTCTATATCCAAAAACCTCAGTTTTGTTAGCACGTTTTCTTCAGTAATCCACAGGCTCAAACGCAGTCAAAACAGGCAGACAAAAAATCCAAATTGTATCCGTAAAGTTCACAGAAACATGTCAAACGTTGTTTATATTCAATCCTCAGGTTGTTTTTAGCCTAAATAATCGATAATATTTCAACCGGACAATAACGTCGTCAACATGAAAGGTGAACAAGAAAGGCACTCTCTCGGTCGTGCGCATGAAAAAGCTCTGTGAAGCTTTTGGTTCCACTTATTCAGACTGCTCATACTTCCTCATTTTTCAGAATACAAGCCTGAAACAATTTCTAAAGACTCTTGACATCTAGTGGAAGGCATAGTAACTGCAGTTTGAGTCCTAAGTCAATAGATACTGTAATGGCATTGAATAGAAAACTACAAAGCCAAAAAAGAAACGACTTCCCGAATGAATTTTTCTCAGGTTTTCACCTGCCAAATCAGTTCTGTTATACTCACAGACACGATTTTAACAGTTTTGGAAACTTTAGAGTGTTTTCTATCCAAATCCACCAGTTATATGCATATCATATATTCTGGGACCGAGAAAAAGGCAGTTTAATTTGGACATGCTTTTCATCCAAAATTCCGAATGCTGACCCCTACGCTAGAGAAGTTTTAACCTGTCTAGGATCAGCGTGGCGCTAGCGGCACTCCCCCCCCCCCCCCACTGAAAAACCAGTGCCGCGAAATTCAAAAAAAATATTTTTTTAAAATATTTAACTTTCACACATTAAAGTCCAATACAGCTAATGAAAGACACAGATCTTATGAATCCAGTCAACATTTCCGATTTTTAAAATGTTTTACAGGGAAGACACAATATGTAAAGATGTACATCTATTACCTAAAAACACATTAGCATAATCCACCATCTTTTATTTGTCCACCAACACCAGTAGCCATCACCAATTCGGCTAAACTAAGATATTTATAGCCCCTAACCAACAAAAAAACTCATTAGATGACAGTCTGATAACATATTTATGGTATGGGATAGGTTTTGTTAGAAAAAAGTGCATATTTCAGGTATATGGCATAGTTTACAATTGCACCCACCATCACAAATGGACTAGAATAATTACAATGAGCAACGTGTTTACCTAACTACTAATCATCAAACATTTCGTAAAAATACACAGCATACACGAATCGAAAGACACAGATCCTGTGAATACAGACAATATTTCAGATTTTCTAAGTGTCTTACAGCGAAAACACAATAAATCGTTATATTAGCTTAGCACATAGCAATTAGCAGCCCAGCATTGATTCTAGCCAAAGTGAGCGATAAAAGTCAACATCGCCAAAAGATATTAATTTTTTCACTAACCTTCTCAGAATTCTTCCGATGACACTCCTGTAACATCACATTACAACATGCATATACAGTTTGATCGAAAATGTTTATATTTAGCCACCAAAATCATGGTTAGACAATGTGAAATGTAGACAAGCTGGTAAAGAAAACGTCCTTGCGCCACTTAGACAGTGATCTACTCTTATACATAAATACTCATAAACGTGACTAAAAAATATAGGGTGGACAGGGATTGATAGACAATTTAATTCTTAATACAATTGCGTTATTACATTTTTTAATTTATCCTTACTTTTCAATACAGTTTGCGCCAAGCGAAGCTACGTCAAAAAACATGGCGTCCTAAGCCACTAAAATGTTTCGACAGAAACACGATTTATCATAATAAAAATGTCCTACCTTGAGCTGTTCTTCCATCAGTATCTTGGGCAAAGGATCCTTTCTTGGGAGAAATCGTCTTTTGGTGGAAAGCTGTCCTCTTGCCATGTGGAAATGTCAACTACGTTCGGGATGAACTGAAAAGCGTGCCCAACTTTTCACATCGTTGCAAAAATAAATGTCCCAAAATCGCACTAAACGGATATAAATTGCTATAAAACGCTTTAAATTAACTACTTTGTGATGTTTGTAACTCCTATAACGAGTGAAAAGATGACCGGAGAAATATAACAGGCTAAACTAACGCTTGGAACAGGAGAGGGTCGGTGTCTTCCACGCGCGTTACGCAGCAAGAAAAGACTTGCTAGCTAAAGGTTTTTTTCATTTGTAGGGCCTGTGAACGAGCAATCGAGCCCGTTGGAATCGTCATCACGTAAAGGCATCCAGGGGAAGACGTAAGAAGTGTCCGTATAGTCATAGCAACGACAGTGCCCGTTTAAATGACTTCAGAAAAGTGGCCAACGTTTCTCAAATCTGACTCCATGTCAGGGAAATTGCTGTAGAATGGGCTCTGTTCCACTTAGAGACAAAATTTCAACTCCTATAGAAACTATAGACTGTTTTCTATCCAATAATAATAATAATATGCATATTGTACGATCAAGGATTTTGTGGGAAGCCGTTTAAAAAATTAGCCACATTAGCATAAATAGTCTAAACAGCGCCCCCATCCCCAACAGGTTAAACACCGAAACGCAGATGTAAAAAGAGGACTTCTTTAAGTTCTTAAACGGTGATGACTACTGGGGGACAAGACTAGAAGATTAGTGATTAAATTTAAGAGGAGGCTATTGCATCTGGACTCTTAGAGGCTATTCCATCTGGACTCGTAAGAGGCTATTCCATCTGGACTCTTAAGAGGAGCCTGTTCCATCTGGACTCTTAGAGGCTATTCCATCTGGACTCTTAGAGGCTATTCCATCTGGACTCTTAAGAGGCTATTCCATCTGGACTCTTAAGGAGGCTATTCCACCTGGACTCTTAAGAGGCTATTCCATCTGGACTCTTAAGAGGCTATTCCATTTGGACTCTTAAGAGGTTATTCCATCTGGACTCTTAGAGGCTATTCCATCTGGACTCTTAAGAGGCTATTCCATCTGGACTCTTAGAGGCTATTCCATCTGGACTCTTAGAGGCTATTCCATCTGGACTCTTAAGAGGCTATTCCATCTGGACTCTTAGAGGCTATTCCATCTGGACTCTTAAGAGGCTATTCCATCTGGACTCTTAGAGGCTATTCCATCTGGACTCTTAGAGGTTATTCCATCTGGACTCTTAGAGGAGGCTATTCCATCTGGACTCTTAAGGAGGCTATTCCATATGGACTCTTAAGGAGGCTATTCCATATGGACTCTTAGAAGAGGCTATTCCATCTGGACTCTTAAGAGGCTATTCCATCTGGACTCTTAGAAGAGGCTATTCCATCTGGACTCTTAGAAGAGGCTATTCCATCTGGACTCTTAAGGAGGCTATTCCATATGGACTCTTAGAGGCTATTCCATCTGGACTCTTAAGGAGGCTATTTCATCTGGACTCGGAGGAGGTTATTCCATCTGGACTCTTAGAGGCTATTCCATCTGGACTCTTAGAGGCTATTCCATCTGGACTCTTAAGGAGGCTATTCCATCTGGACTGTTAATGAGGCTATTCCATCTGGACTCTTAATGAGGCTATTCCATCTGGACTCTTAGAGGAGGTTATTCCATATGGACTCTTAAAGACGTGCTTTAGTTAGAGGTTCATTAAACTCATGTCATCTTCCTGATTTTGATGTTAAATTAAAGCTATTACCAAAACACTGTTGTTGTTTTTTTCATTAGGAGAATAATAGAATGCATGAACGACTCATCACAACAACAACAACAACAAAAAGAGTTAGCCAGCTATAGCAGATATCGCAGTGGCTATCAACGTAGAAGTCCTTCAGATACAGTTCGCACTGAACATAATTAAAAACACACTTAAAGCATATATTTTCCTCTCTACACGGAAGCAGGGTGATTTCTACATGTCTTATGCCTCTCTCTTTATGGTGCCTGGCATTCAGCCAACTAAATGTATTATATTCCCTGCCTCTCCTATATTCCCTGCCTCTCCTATATTCCCTGCCTCTCCTATATTCCCTGCCTCTCCTATATTCCCTGAGGAGAGAGTAGCCGCCTGCAACCCATACCTCTGGCACCAGGAAGAGAGAGGAGCCCAACCCCCTCTCTGGTACGTACAGTAGCTTGCACTTCCTGTTGTGTAGTATTTTATTTTGAATTGTCTCTCTATGTAGTGATGGACCCTAAGACACCAGGCACGTTAAGATGACCCTCTTGATCAATGACTGTCCATTCACATGTTACTTACAGAAAACCACCTTTTATTTGTGATAGCTTCTGCCATAAGCTAAATGGTTTGTGTCACACCTCAATGGGGCAGTGTCTGTCAGTGAGAGTGATCCTCCGTGTGTCCGTCGTGTCCCAAATGACACCATATTGTTTATATTCTGAAGTGCACTACCTTGGACCAGGTGCCCGTTTACAAATGGAACAAGGTGCCGTTCTGAATGCACTCCCTGACAGCGTGGAACTGTGAAGGCTTTGCCACAATGTCATAAAAAAAATAAAAAATAAAAAACGATTGGCCATGATGAAGTGCTTAGCCACAACACCTTCCTGTCTGGAGCCGTAATCCCTCAGTGGCGACAGGGTTATCCATCACGACCTATCTCTGCTCCCGTTCCTCCGCCGTGACAGATATTATTGTATAAACGCTCCCAGGCGGTCCCTATCTGAGGGGTATATCAAGAACTGTTACACCGTCTGAGTCCCAAATGGCAGCCTAGTCCCTATATAGTGCACTACTGTTGACCAGAACCCTATGGGAGAGAGAGAGTGAGTGTCTGACTGAGTGAGGAAGTGAGTGAGTGACTGAGTGACTGAGTGAGTGACTGACTGACTTCATATCCTCCTCTCTTCCTGTCCTCTTCTCTTCCTATCCTCCTCTCTTCCTATCCTCCTCTCATCCTCTCCTCTTCTCCTCATATCCTCCTCTCTTCCTGTCCTCATCTCCTATCCACCTCTCTTCCTGTCCTCATCTCCTTATATCCTCCTCTTCTCATATCCTCCTCTCCTCCTATCCTCCTATCCTCCTCTCTTCCTATCCTTCTCTCTTCCTGTCCTCTTCTCTTCCTATCCTCATCTCCTCCTATCCTCCTCTCCTCCTATCCTTCTATCCTCCTTTCTTCCTATCCTCCTCTCTTCCTGTCCTCTTCTCTTCCTATCCTCCTCTCTTCCTATCCTCCTCTCCTCCTCTCCTCTTCTCCTCATATCCTCCTCTCTTCCTGTCCTCATCTCCTCATCTCTTCCTCTCCTCATATCCTCCTCTCTTCCTATCCTCTTCTCCTCCTCTCCTCCTCTCCTCCTATCCTCCTCTCCTCATATCCTCCTCTCTTCCTGTCCTCATCTCCTTCTGTCCTCCTCTCTTCCTATCCTCCTCACTTCCTATCCTCCTCTCTCCTATTCTCCTATCCTCCTCTCTTCCTATCCTCCTCTCTTTCTATCCTCCTATCCTTCTCTCTTCCTATCATCCTCTCTTCCTTTGAATGAGCCATTCCCATTTGGAGTTGTGAATGTGATCAAGGCTTGGCTGGTACGGTAGGTAGATAACATAGCTTATATTTTGTATCTCTGCCAGCCATTACCCCCAAGCCATAACACTCCTGAACAAGTAATCAAATGGACTATTTGTCTGGGTAGCCTGTTTTACTCTGCCGCTACTCGCTGTTTATCATATATGCATAGTCACTGTAACTATACCTACATGTACATATTACCGCAATTAGCTTGACTAACCGGTGCCCCCCACATTGTCTCTGTACCGGTACCCCCTGTATATAGCCTCCACATTGTCTCTGCACCGGTACCCCTGTATATAGTCTCCACATTGACTCTGTACCGGTACCCCCTGTATATAGCCTCCACATAGACTCTGTACCGGTACCCCCCTGTATATAGCCTCCACATTGACTCTGTACCGGTACCCCCTGTATATAGCCTCCACATTGGCTTTGTTCAGGTACCACCTGTATATAGTCTCCACAATGACTCTGTACCGTAACACCCTGTATATAACCTCCACATTGACTCTGTACCGGTACCCCCTGTATATAGCCTCCACATTGACTCTGTACCGGTACCCCCTGTATATAGCCTCCACATTGACTCTGTACCGGTACCCCATGTATATAGTCTCCACAATGACTCTGTACCGTAACACCCTGTATATAACCTCCACATTGACTCTGTACCGGTACCCCCTGTATATAGCCTCCACATTGACTCTGTACCGGTACCCCCTGTATATAGCCTCCACATAGACTCTGTACCGGTACCCCCCTGTATATAGCCTCCACAATGACTCTGTACCGGTACCCCCTGTATATAGCCTCCACATTGGCTTTGTTCAGGTACCACCTGTATATAGTCTCCACAATGACTCTGTACCGTAACACCCTGTATATAACCTCCACATTGACTCTGTACCGTAACACCCTGTATATAGCCTCCACCATGACTCTGTACCGTAACACCCTGTATATAGCCTCCACATTGACTCTGTACCGTAATACCCTGTGTATAGCCTCCACATTGACTCTGTACCGGTACCCCCTGTATATAGCCTCCACATTGACTCTGTACCGTAACACCCTGTATATAGCCTCCACATTGACTCTGTACCGTAACACCCTGTATATAGTCTCCACATTGTCTCTGTACCGGTACCACCTGTATATAGCCTCTAGATTGACTCTGTACCGTAACACCCTGTATATAGCCTCCACATTGACTCTGTACCGGTACCCCCTGTAATATCAATCAATCAATCAATTTTATTTTATATAGCCCTTCGTACATCAGATAATATCTCGAAGTGCTGTACAGAAACCCAGCCTAAAACCCCAAACAGCTAGAATGCAGGTGTAGAAGCACGGTGGCTAGGAAAAACTCCCTAGAAAGGCCAAAACCTAGGAAGAAACCTAGAGAGGAACCAGGCTATGAGGGGTGGCCAGTCCTCTTCTGGCTGTGCCGGGTGGAGATTATAACAGAACTATGCCAAGATGTTCAAAAATGTTCATAAGTGACAAGCATGGTCAAATAATAATCATGAATAATTTTCAGTTGGCTTTTCATAGCTGATCATTAAGAGTTGAAAAACAACAGGTCTGGGACAGGTGGCGGTTCCATAACCGCAGGCAGAACAGCTGAAACTGGAATAGCAGCAAGGCCAGGCGGACTGGGGACAGCAAGGAGTCACCACGGGCGGCAGTCCCGACGCATGGTCCTAGGGCCCAGGTCCTCCGAGAGAAAGAAAGAGAGAAGGAGAAAATTAGAGAGAGCCAAGATTTTCAAAATGTTCATAAATGACAAGCATGGTCAAATAATAATCAGGAATAAATCTCAGTTGGCTTTTCATAGCCGATCATTAAGAGTTGAAAACAGCAGGTCTGGGACAGGTAGGGGTTCCATAACCGCAGGCAGAAGAGTTGAAACTGGAATAGCAGCAAGGCCAGGCGGACTGGGGGCAGCAAGGAGTCACCACGGCCGGTAGTCCCGACGTATGGTCCTAGGGCTCAGGTCCTCCGAGAGAAAGAAAGAAGACAGTGATATAGCCTCCACATTGACTCTGTACCGTAACATTGTGTATATAGCCTCCACATTGTCTCTGTACCGGTACCACCTGTATATAGCCTCTAGATTGACTCTGTACCGGTACCCCCTGTGTATAGCCTACACATTGACTCTGTACCGTAACACCCTGTATATAGCCTCCACATTGACTCTGTACCGTAACACCCTGTATATAGCCTCCACATTGTTTCTGTACCGGTACCCCTGTATATAGCCTCCACATTGACTCTGTACCGTAACACCCTGTATATAGCCTCCACATTTACTCTGTACCGTAACACCCTGTATATAGCCTCCACATTGACTCTGTACCGTAACACCCTGTATATAGCCTCCACATTGTCTTTGTACCGTAACACCCTGTATATAGCCTCCACATTGTCTTTGTACCATAACACCCTGTATAAAGCCTCACTACTGTTATTTTCACTGTCATTTTACAGTTTTTTTTTTTGAATTGTATTTTCTTTACTTATCTGTTGTTTATCTAATACCTATTTTTAACTTAGAAATTGCACTGTTGGTGAGGGCCTGTAAGTAAGTCTTTCACTGTGAGGTCTCCACCGGTTGTGTTCGGAGCACGTGACAAATACACTTTGATTTGATTTGATTACTCCTCTCTTTATTATGTTCCCTGGGGAAATATCAACTCTCTGTACATACGAGAAAACGATCTAAGAAACCCAACCATTCAATTTTTTGGAAACCTCTATCCAACCAAGCTTTAGAGTCTGAATAGTTTGATTGACAGCTTGTAGTTTTAAGTCTCTGGTTGTGTAACAGGGTAAGGCATGCTCACATCACATAGGGATCAGGATTATTCCCTTGGTAGAGAGACAAAGAAGCCAGGAAAAGGGTGATGGATTTTTGACATCCACAAAGAGTACTTGTAAAAAAATACAAAATAAATGTAAAAGACCATGGAATTTAGTTAACTTTTGTTACTTAATCTCCAAGACAGTGACTTCAGAAAGTATTCATACCCCTTGAGATATTCCACATTTGTTTTGTGTTACAGCAAGAATTCAAAATGGATTGAATTGGCACAATACCCCATAATGACCTGGTGAAAACATGTTTTTAGAAATGTTAGCAAAATTGAAATACAGAATTATCTAATTTACATAAGCATTCATTCCCCTGAATAAATACATTGTAGAAGCAACTTTGGCAGCGATTACTGTTGTGAGTCTTTCTGGGTAAGTCTCTAAGCGCTTTCCACACCTGGATTGTACAACAGTTGGCCATTATTATTTTGAAAATTATTCAAGCTATGTCAAATTGTTTGTTGATCGTTGCTAGACAACCATTTTCAGGTCTTGCCATAGATTTTCAAGCAGATGTAAAACTGTAACTCAGCCACTCTGGGTGATTCCCTGTCTTCTTGGTAAGCAACTTCAGTATACATTTGGCCTTGTGTTTTAGGTTATTGTCCTGCTGAAAGGTGAAATCATCTCCAAGTGTTGGGTGGAAAGCCTCAACCAGATTGTCCTCTAGGATGTTGCCTGTGCTTAGCTCCATTAGGTTTATTGGTGTATCCTGAAAAACTCCCTTAACGATGACAATCATACCCATAACATGATGCAGCCACCACTATGCTTGAAAATATGGAGAGTGGTACTCAGTAATGTGTTGTACTGGATTTCCCAAACATAACATTTTGTATTAAGGGCAAAAAGTGAATTGCTTTGCTACATGTTACTGCCTTGTTGCAAACAGGATGCATGTTTTGGAATATTTTGTATTCTGTACAGGCTTCCTTCTTTTCACTGTCTATTAGGTATTGTGGAGTAACGACAGTGTTGTTGATACTGGACGTTCTCCTAACACAACCATTAACCTCTTAAACTGTTTTAAAAATCACCGCTGGCCTCACTGCGAAACCCCTGAGCAGTTTTCTTCCTCTCCGGCAACTGAGTTAGGAAGCAAACTTGATGATGGAGTTGGTGTCGTGCAGTGCAGTCGTTGGCGATCAGGGAGCTTTATGGGCTCCCGAGTGACGCTGCATTGCAGTGCTAGAGGCGTCACTACAGATACTGGTTTGATCCTGGGCTGTATCACAACTGGCCTTGATCGGGAGTTCAAGAGTTTTATTTTGTCTTTTTACTGTTGTTTTATTTCTTTACTTACCTATTGTTCACCTAATACCTTTTTTGCACTACTGGTTAGAGCCTGTAAGTAAGCATTTCACTGTAAGGTCTATTACACCTGTTGTACTCGGAATTTCACTGTAAGGTCTACTACACCTGTTGTATTCGGCACACGTGACAAATAAACTTTGATTTGATTTCCATAGGGCAGTACAGCCTGTACTTACAGTATGTAGTGACTGTGTCTATATATACACCGTCAAAAGTATAATGAATAACATTCACATGCTCAAAGGGATATTCAATGTCTGCTCTTTTCATTTTTTACCCATCTACCAATAGATGCCCTTATTTGAGAGGCATTAGAAAACCTCCCTGGTCTTTGTGGTTGAATCTGTGTTTGAAATGCCCTGCTCGACTCAGGGACTTTACAGATAATTGTATGTGTGGGGTACAGAGAGGAGAAGGTCAATAGAACTGTAACGGCTTTCCTCTTCCTCTTCATTAGAAGAGGAGGAGCAGGGATTGAACCAATATGCAGCGGATTGTGAAGACATGATTTATTAAAGAAAAACACGAAAACACGAACTTGACTAATAAACTAACAAAACAACAAACGGTGTAGACAGATCTGGAAGACGGACTCACAATAACACACGAGAACGTACGACCAGGGAAAAAAGCCTACACATAAATGACACTGAACAAACAAACCGAAAACAGTCCCGTGTGGCGCAAGGACATACACAAACACAGGAGACAATCACCCACAACGAACACTGTGAAAACACCTACCTAAATATGTCTCTTAATTAGAGGAACGCCAAACACCTGCCTCTAATTAAGAGCCATACCAGGCAACCCATAAACCAACATAGAAACAGAAAACATAGAATGCCCACCCAAACTCACGTCCTGACCAACTAACACATAAAACAAACTAACAGAAATAGGTCAGGAACGTGACAAGAACATCTACTTAAACACTATTATTGCAAACAGAGTGAGTCAATGCAACCTTCTATGTGACTTGTTCAGCACATTTTTAAACCTAAACTTATTTAGGCTTGCCATTCAAAAGGGGTGGAATACTAATTGACTCAAGATATTTCAGCTTTTCATTTGTAATTCATTTGTAAAAATGTAAAAATTAACTAAAACATAGCTCCATTTTGACGTTTTAGGGTATTGTGTGTAGGCCAGTGACAAAAAAAAAAATCTTAATTTAATCCATTTTAAATTCAGGTTGTAACAGAAGAAATAAAGAAAACAAGTCGAGGTTTGAATACATTGTGAAGGGACTGTAGGTATAGTAACACACTCAGTGGGTGACTTGATAATTGAGCTTAAATTATACTTTTTTTTCTCCTTTCAGAGCTCTACAGGGCAGAAACGGGGAGGTACTCTCTGAACTTGTCCCATAAGAAACTTAAGTTACAGTTTGTTTAAAAGTTTCATTTAGTTGTATGTATGGGATAGGCATGATATACATCATCCAATGAAATGCGTACTTTCAGGTTTCTTCTCGACAATGCAATGACAAAAATAAATAATAAAATATAAGAATACGAACATAAAGTAAAATTTATCAGTAGAATAGAATAAACATTTTAGCATCAGTATAATACAGGAAAGCACAATGTATAGTCCAATAGTTACCTCTCTCTGTGTGTGTGTGTGTGTGTGTGTGTGTGTGTGTGTGTGTGTGTGTGTGTGTGTGTGTGTGTGTGTGTGTGTGTGTGTGTGTGTGTGTGTGTGTGTGTGTGTGTGTGTGTGTGCGTGTGTGCGTGCGTGCGTGCGCGTGCGAGCGTGTGTTTGTGTGTGTCCTAAGGTGTGAGCATCAGAGCAGGTGGTCAGTCAGGTTCAAGTGTTCAGCAGTCTGATGGCTTGTAGATAGAAACTGTCTTTGAGCCTGTTGGTATCAGACCTCATGCTCTGATACAGTCTGATGGCTTGTAGATAGAAACTGTCTCTGAGCCTGTTGGTATCAGACCTCATGCTCTGATACAGTCTGATGGCTTGTAGATAGAAACTGTCTCTGAGCCTGTTGGTATCAGACATCATGCTCTGATACAGTCTGACGGCTTGTAGATAGAAACTGTCTCTGAGCCTGTTGGTATCAGACCTCATGCTCTGATACAGTCTGATGGCTTGTAGATAGAAACTGTCTCTGAGCCTGTTGGTATCATACCTCATGCTCTGAAACTGTCTCTGAGCCTGTTGGTATCAGACCTCATGCTCTGAAACTGTCTCTGAGCCTGTTGGTATCAGACCTCATGCTCTGATACAGTCTGACGGCTTGTAGATAGAAACTGTCTCTGAGCCTGTTGGTATCAGACCTCATGCTCTGATACAGTCTGATGGCTTGTAGATAGAAACTGTCTCTGAGCCTGTTGGTATCAGACCTCATGCTCTGATACAGTCTGACGGCTTGTAGATAGAAACTGTCTCTGAGCCTGTTGGTATCAGACATCATGCTCTGATACAGTCTGATGGCTTGTAGATAGAAACTGTCTCTGAACCTGTTGGTATCAGACCTCATGCTCTGAAACTGTCTGATGGCTTGTAGATAGAAACTGTCTCTGAGCCTGTTGGTATCAGACATCATGCTCTGATACAGTCTGATGGCTTGTAGATAGAAACTGTCTCTGAACCTGTTGGTATCAGACCTCATGCTCTGAAACTGTCTGATGGCTTGTAGATAGAAACTGACTCTGAGCCTGTTGGTATCAGACCTCATGCTCTGATACAGTCTGATGGCTTGTAGATAGAAACTGTCTCTGAGCCTGTTGGTATCAGACCTCATGCTCTGATACAGTCTGATGGCTTGTAGATAGAAACTGACTCTGAGCCTGTTGGTATCAGACCTCATGCTCTGATACAGTCTGATGGCTTGTAGATAGAAACTGACTCTGAGCCTGTTGGTATCAGACCTCATGCTCTGATACAGTCTGATGGCTTGTAGATAGAAACTGTCTCTGAGCCTGTTGGTATCAGACCTCATGCTCTGATACAGTCTGATGGCTTGTAGATAGAAACTGTCTCTGAGCCTGTTGGTATCAGACCTCATGCTCTGATACAGTCTGATGGCTTGTAGATAGAAACTGTCTCTGAGCCTGTTGGTATCAGACCTCATGCTCTGATACAGTCTGATGGCTTGTAGATAGAAACTGTCTCTGAGCCTGTTGGTATCAGACCTCATGCTCTGATACAGTCTGATGGCTTGTAGATAGAAACTGACTCTGAGCCTGTTGGTATCAGACCTCATGCTCTGATACAGTCTGATGGCTTGTAGATAGAAACTGTCTCTGAGCCTGTTGGTATCAGACCTCATGCTCTGATACAGTCTGATGGCTTGTAGATAGAAACTGTCTCTGAGCCTGTTGGTATCAGACCTCATGCTCTGATACAGTCTGATGGCTTGTAGATAGAAACTGTCTCTGAACCTGTTGGTATCAGACCTCATGCTCTGATACAGTCTGATGGCTTGTAGATAGAAACTGTCTCTGAGCCTGTTGGTATCAGACCTCATGCTCTGATACAGTCTGATGGCTTGTTGATAGAAACTGTCTCTGAGCCTGTTGGTATCAGACCTCATGCTCTGATACCGTCTGCCAGACGGTAAGGAAGTGAACAGCTCGTGACTGGGGTGGGGGGGTGGGGGGGGGGGTCCTTGATGATGCTGCGGACCTTCCTCAGGCACCATTTTGAGTAGATGTCCTGGATGGGTGGGAGCACGGTCCCAGTGATGTACTTGGCTGTCTTCACCACCCCCTGGAGGGCCTTGCAGACGTGGGCGAAGCAGGCTGTGATGCAACCGGTCGGGACTCTCTCGATGGTGCAGCGATAGTAGGAGGTAGAGATGCTGTTGGGCCCCTCTTGACAAGAGTGGTTGTGTTGTTGGTCCATGCCAAGTCCTCCATGATGAGGACGCCGAGGAACTTGAAACAGCTGACTCTCTCTACTGCAGTCCTGTTGATGTGGATTGGTTGCATGTTCTTCTCCTCTGCTTCCTGAAGTCAACTCCTTTGTTTTGCTGCCGTTGAGGGAGAGGTTGTTGTCATGACACAACCATGCTAGTTCACTTACACCCTACCTGTAGGACGACTCGTTATTGTTTATTATCAGGCCTATAACCGTGGTGTCATCAGCAAACTTGATGATGGAGTTGGTACCATGCAAAGCCAAGCAGTCGTGGGTGAACAGGGAGTACAGCAGAGGACTGAGGACACACCCCTGAGGGACCCCTGTGTTCAGAGTCAGTGTGGAGGAGGTGTTGTTGCCAAACCTCACAGCCTGCGGTCTGCTGCTGCCTCTAATAATACTGTTTACATGGCTGCCTCTAATAATACTGTTTACACGGCTGCCTCCTCTAATAATACTGTTTACACGGCTGCCTCTAATAATACTGTTTACATGGCTGCCTCTAATAATACTGTTTACACGGCTGCCTCCTCTAATAATACTGTTTACACGGCTGCCTCCTCTAATAATACTGTTTACACGGCTGCCTCTAATAATACTGTTTACATGGCTGCCTCTAATAATACTGCTTACACGGCTGCCTCCTCTAATAATACTGTTTACACGGCTGCCTCCTCTAATAATACTGTTTACACGGCTGCCTCCTCTAATAATACTGTTTACACGGCTGCCTCTAATAATACTGTTTACATGGCTGCTGCCTCTAATAATACTGTTTACATGGCTGCCTCTAATAATACTGTTTACACGGCTGCCTCCTCTAATAATACTGTTTACACGGCTGCCTCTAATAATACTGTTTACATGGCTGCCTCTAATAATACTGTTTACACGGCTGCCTCCTCTAATAATACTGTTTACACGGCTGCCTCTAATAATACTGTTTACATGGCTGCCTCTAATAATACTGCTTACACGGCTGCCTCCTCTAATAATACTGCTTACACGGCTGCCTCCTCTAATAATACTGTTTACACGGCTGCCTCCTCTAATAATACTGTTTACACGGCTGCCTCCTCTAATAATACTGTTTACACGGCTGCCTCCTCTAATAATACTGCTTACACGGCTGCCTCCTCTAATAATACTGCTTACACGGCTGCCTCCTCTAATAATACTGTTTACATGGCTGCCTCTAATAATACTGCTTACACGGCTGCCTCCTCTAATAATACTGCTTACACGGCTGCCTCCTCTAATAATACTGTTTACACGGCTGCCTCCTCTAATAATACTGTTTACACGGCTGCCTCCTCTAATAATACTGTTTACATGGCTGCCTCTAATAATACTGTTTACACGGCTGCCTCCTCTAATAATACTGTTTACACGGCTGCCTCTAATAATACTGTTTACACGGCTGCCTCTAATAATACTGTTTACACGGCTGCCTCCTCTAATAATACTGCTTACACGGCTGCCTCCTCTAATAATACTGTTTACATGGCTGCTGCCTCTAATAATACTGTTTACATGGCTGCCTCCTCTAATAATACTGTTTACACGGCTGCCTCCTCTAATAATACTGTTTACATGGCTGCCTCCAATAATACTATTTACAATCACTGAGTCAGCTCAATTACCGCTGGCTAAATGGAGGTCTACCTATCCAACTAGTTTGAGATGAGTGACCACACAGACAAACCAAACTACTCTTTTTTATGTTCGATATACACTTTCCGGACAGTTTATTAGGTACACCACCCGTATAAGAAAACGGGTTGCTCCTATTAGACAGTGAGTCACGGGGCCGTGGCTTGTTATACATTGAACAAAAATGTATAAACGCAACAGGTAAAGTATTGGTCCCATGTTTCATGAGCTGAAAGAGAACATCTACAACATTTTCCATTAAGCAAAAATCGTTTTTCTCTTATATTTTGTGCACATATTTGTTTACATCCATGTGTATGAGCATTTCTCCTTTTCCAAGATTTCATATATATATTTTTTTTACATGTAACCTTTTTTTATTAACTAAGCAAGTCAGGTAAGAACACATTTTTATTTACAATGACGGCCTCCCAGGGAACATTGGGTTAACTGGTCTAGGAACAGTGGGTTAACTGGTCTAGGAACAGTGGGTTAACTGGTCTAGGAACAGTGGGTTAACTGGTCTAGGAACAGTGGGTTAACTGGTCTAGGAACAGTGAGTTAACTGGTCTAGGAACAGTGGGTTAACTGGTCTAGGAACAGTGAGTTAACTGGTCTAGGAACAGTGGGTTAACTGGTCTAGGAACAGTGGGTTAACTGGTCTAGGAACAGTGGGTTAACTGGTCTAGGAACAATGGGTTAACTGGTCTAGGAACAGTGGGTTAACTGCCTTGATCAGGGGTAGAACAACAGATTGTTTTACTTTGTCAGCTTGTGAATTCGTACCAGCAACTTTTATTTTACATTTTTTCTGTTACTGGCTCAGCGCTCTAACCACTAGGCTACCTCCCTTTCCCAAAAATAATCCATCCACCTGGCAAGTGTGGCATATGAAGAAGCTGATTAAACAGCATGATCATTACACAGGTGCACCTTGTGCTGGGGACAATAAAAGGCCACTTTAAAACATGCACACAACACAAGTTTTGAGGGAGCATGCTGACTGCAGGAATGTCCACCAGAGCTGTTGCCAGATCATTTCGTTTTCGTTTCTCAATCATAAGCCGCCTCCAATGTCATTTGTAGAGAATTGGCAGTACGTCTAACGGGTCTCACAACCGAAGACCAAGTGTTACATGGCTGCCTCCTCCAATAATACCGGATTCTCCTGATGGTACAGCTGTTTGAGGATCTGGGGACCCATGCCAAATATTATGCTCTAAACCTTTAGCTCGGTGTGGATGTTGCCTGTAATCCATGGCTTCTGGTTGGGGTATGTACGAACGGTCACTGTGGTAATGACTTTGTCAATGCGCGGATTGATGAAGCCAATGACTGAGGTGGTATACTCCTCAATGCCATTGGATGAATCCCGGAACATATTCCAGTCTGTGCTAGCAAAACAGTCCTGTAGCGTAATATCTGCATCATCTGACCACTTCCGTATTGAGAGAGTCACTGGTACTTCCTGCTTTAGTTTTTGTTCATAACCATGAAATACCCATGAAACAGAAACCATTAGTAGAGAAGAGATAGTGAAAACTTCAACACATTTCCCACCCAGTTGTGCTCCGTTAAAGGTTAAAATCATAAAGAATAAAACATTGTTGTTGGACTATCCAGAGCCTCAGCCCAGACCATTGCCTCTAATTAACCAGGTAGCCCAGGTTGAACTTCAATCATATTCAACAGTACCTGGCACGGCCGCGCCCACATTGCAGCAGCTAGCCTCCCTTCATCTCTCCGCCTGCCACAGAGATGTATCCCATTCAGCATCTGAGTGCAGACGAAAAAGCGAACTAACTGTACACTGGGTGCCTGAGTCCCAAATGGCACCCTATTCCCTAAGTAGTGCACTACTTTTGACCAGAGAGGGGGCACTATATAGGGTATAGTGTTCCATTTGGGAAGTGTACTGGGCCCGGGCCTCTCAGGTCTCCCCCTGACGTTGGTCGGGAACAGGAACTGTTTCCTGGAACTCTGCCAGTTACAGCCACTGTACTGTCACCGCATTCACCAGGCTGACTGGCGCCGAGGCTTTAAACCCGAGGAAATAATACAGGAGGTGTCTAGTTTCAAAATAATGCAGCGGCAGCATAACATGGTCCATGTAGGCAGGCCAGGCAGCGGTAAACTAATGAAGAATATACACTATCTGTTCCAAAAAAACGAATGAAAAACCAAACTTCTTCCCCTTAAAATCTCCTTAATAGATCGAATCCCCGAGCTGACATGGTAAAAATATGTCGTTCTGCTCCCTGAACAAGGCAGTTAACCCACTGTTCCTGGGCCATCATTGTAAATAAGAATTTGTTCTTAACTGACTTGCCTAGTTAAATAAAAGGTTAAATTAAAATAAAACATGTAAATATGAATAATAGTTATGTGAAGGGATACACTGGACGTTGCTATGACGACAGATAGAGGTTTGAAGAGGGGAGATTATATGAGACGCGGCGTGAAAGAGCAGAGACACAACCCAGGAAGATTAACACACGGTTCAGGCTTCCTGGTCACAGCGAGGCTTCCTGTTTCTTCTGCTCGGTCACCATCGTTACTTGTCTAAATCAGGTCTTATCAGAGCCTTGCAGATCTCTGGTCTATCAGGGTGTTGTAAAGTAATCTGTTGTTCTCTCTGGGAAACAGACTTTATTACAGGCAGGCAGGCAGGCAGGCAGACAGACAGATAGACAGGCAGGCAGGCAAACAGGCAGATAGGCAGACAGACACAGCAAGAAGATTTACAGAGTGACGGTGCACACAGAGACTGAGGCAACCGACATCCTACTGTCACAACCACACATTCAGCCAATCCCAATGCACTCCCTATCCCAACCTGTTTCCAGATCTGAAAGGGTTTGGATTAGTACAAGCAGTCCTTTACTACAGACAGAGAGACAGATCCAGCTAGGCTCCAGTACAGTGAGACTAGCTGGCCCACCCTGTGACTGAGGCAGAAACCATATGACCGTCAGTCAGACACACTCCGTTTCCATGCTCCCTTTTGTACTGTTCCACAGCCTGCGCTCTCCTCCATGTGGGGTTTCAATCTGGTTCCTGAGAAGACAGCGTTAGCCCGGTGAGCAGAAGCCTAGGCATTTAGCTTGGGGAGCCAAAACAAGTATTCAGGTCTCAGACGAGGTTAATCATCGTGGTTCTGTGTCATTCCCTGACAGTAGAGATCCTTTTTTTGTCTCTATTTTGGTTGGTCAGGGCGTGAGTTTGGGTGGGCATTGTATATCTGGTGTTCTATGTTGTCCTTGTTTTGCTACTCGGTGTGTTTGGCCTGGTATGGTTCTCAATCAGAGGCAGCTGTCTATCGTTGTCTCTGATTGAGAATCATACTTAGGTAGCCTGTTCCCACCTGTATTTGTGGGTGGTTGTTTTCTGTTTAGTGTATGTCACCTTGCAGAACTGTTCGTTTATCGTTTTTGTTGTTTTGTTCTAGTATTCGTATTCATTAAAAGGAATTATGAATATTTACCACGCTGCACCTTGGTCTTCTCCTTCTCCTCTATATGACGATCGTTACATTCTGATTCATTATTATCAACATGATGAGTCTCTCTGACTGACTCCTGTCATTATTATCAACATGATGAGTCTCTCTGACTGACTCCTGTCATTATTATCAACATGATGAGTCTCTGACTGACTCCTGTCATTATTATCAACATGATGAGTCTCTCTGACTGACTCCTGTCATTATTATCAACATGATGAGTCTCTGACTGACTCCTGTCATTATTATCAACATGATGAGTCTCTGACTGACTCCTGTCATTATTATCAACATGATGAGTCTCTGACTGACTCCTGTCATTATTATCAACATGATGAGTCTCTGACTGACTCCTGTCATTATTATCAACATGATGAGTCTCTCTGACTGACTCCTGTCATTATTATCAACATGATGAGTATCTCTGACTGACTCCTGTCATTATTATCAACATGATGAGTCTCTCTGACTCCTGTCATTATTATCAACATGATGAGTCTCTGACTGACTCCTGTCATTATTATCAACATGATGAGTCTCTCTGACTGACTCCTGTCATTATTATCAACATGATGAGTCTCTCTGACTGACTCCTGTCATTATTATCAACATGATGAGTCTCTGACTGACTCCTGTCATTATTATCAACATGATGAGTCTCTGACTGACTCCTGTCATTATTATCAACATGATGAGTCTCTCTGTCTGACTCCTGTCATTATTATCAACATGATGAGTCTCTGACTGACTCCAGTCATTATTATCAACATGATGAGTTTCTGACTGACTCCTGTCATTATTATCAACATGATGAGTTTCTGACTGGCTCCTGTCATTATTATCAACATGATGAGTTTCTGACTGGCTCCTGTCATTATTATCAACATGATGAGTCTCTCTGACTGACTCCTGTCATTATTATCAACATGATGAGTTTCTGACTGGCTCCTGTCATTATTATCAACATGATGAGTCTCTGACTGACTCCTGTCATTATTATCAACATGACGAGTCTCTCTGACTGACTCCTGTCATTATTATCAACATGATGAGTCTCTCTGACTGGCTCCTGTCATTATTATCAACATGATGAGTCTCTGACTGACTCCTGTCATTATTATCAACATGACGAGTCTCTCTGACTGGCTCCTGTCATTATAATCAACATGATGAGTCTCTCTGACTCTCCTGTCATTAGCCTACATGAGTCCATCTGACTGCCCAATAGCAGTATTGTAGCTCTAGCAGTATTGATAAGATAAGCATCAACAGAATTAAGCTCCATATCAAAATGTCTAGAGGCTTTGATAATATAAATGTGAATGAGATGCCACTTTAGTAAAGGAAACCTTTTCCTTTCTACCTTCCTCTATTCAATTACTTTCTAATTACTGTGAGTGACGAAGGGAGGAAGGAAACCCCCAGGGAGAAAAAAAAACGTGATGATGATTATCATTAGTATTAGTGTTTAATTATCAACTTAATTGTCATCCCAGCATCGCTGCCTCGGCACTGTCAAGTTGAGAAGATGGGGCCCGTGACAGTGATATGTAAATGTGAGCTTTAGTGAATCTCTCTCAGATTGTCATCATCATTTAAAAATCACCTAATTAATACAAAAATAAAGTATTAACCTGCACAGTTAATCAATTCATAATCTTTTTTTTAAAATTCTGATTGTTCTATCAAATGAGTCAAGCCTGATTAAGCGCCACCTTACAGCGACAACGAATTACTTAGTTTATGCAACGGGGCACAAAAAATAATGACAGATTATGACAACTTTTTCCGGGAATGCAACTGATCCGTTGCCGTGGCATCCTGCAATTACAGTTAATTTAAATCCCAGGATTCCTTTGCTGCGCGGAATTAAAATTGTTTTGGAGTTTCACTTGGGATTCGCAATCAGAATTCAGAGTCTGCTATCAGAGTCTGCTATAGCACTGGACATTAGGACACCGCTGATTCTGAAGGAGAGAGAGAGAGGGAGCGGCGGGAAAAGTGATTCTGAAAGGAGAGAGAGAGAGGGAGAGAGAGCAGCGGGAAAAGTGATTCTGAAAGGAGAGAGAGAGAGAGAGAGAGAGACAGAGAGAGAGAGGGAGCGGCGGGAAAAGTGATTCTGAAAGGAGAGAGAGAGAGAGAGAGAGAGGGAGCGGCGGGAAAAGTGATTCTGAAAGGAGAGAGAGAGAGAGAGAGAGGGAGCTGCGGGAAAAAGTGACTCTGAAAGGAGAGAGAGAGAGGGAGAGGGAGCGGCGGGAAAAGTGATTCTGAAAGGAGAGAGAGAGAGAGAGACAGAGAGAGAGAGGGAGCGGCGGGAAAAGTGATTCTGAAAGGAGAGAGAGAGAGAGAGAGGGAGCTGCGGGAAAAAGTGACTCTGAAAGGAGAGAGAGAGAGGGAGAGGGAGCGGCGGGAAAAGTGATTCTGAAAGGAGAGAGAGAGAGAGAGAGAGAGAGGGAGCGGCGGGAAAAGTGATTCTGAAAGGAGAGAGAGAGAGAGAGAGAGAGAGAGGGAGCGGCGGGAAAAGTGATTCTGAAAGGAGAGAGAGAGAGAGAGAGAGGGAGCTGCGGGAAAAAGTGACTCTGAAAGGAGAGAGAGAGAGAGAGAGTATGTATGTATGTGTAATGTTTACTGTTAATTTGTTTTGTTTGTTTCACTTTTGTGTATTGTCTACCTCACTTGCTTTGGCAATGTTAACACATGTTTCTCATGCCAATAAAGCCCCTTGAATTGAATTGAGAGAGAGAGAGGAGGTGCGGGAAAAAGTGACTCTGAAAGGAGAGAGAGGGAAGGAGCTACGGGAAAAAGTGACTCTGAAAGGAGAGAGAGAGAGAGCTGCAGAAAAAGTGACTCTGAAAGGAGAGAGAGAGAAGGAGCTGCAGAAAAAGTGACTCTGAAAGAAGAGAGAGAGAGAGCTGCAGAAAAAGTGAAGAAAATCGAGGTGCCACAAAATAACAACCATCCGCCTATTCGGACTATCAACCAGAGTAATTCCCCAGGTAACGCTCTGCTCGGTCCAGCACAATATTGACTTTACTTAAACCACGGGAATGAACCTGTGAAGCAAAACTTAGCTGTGGCTTGGCGAGTGTAGGGGACGTTCGCTAGGGGACACGCCGGGGAAATTGTTTTTTAGATTACATTTTGGGCGAAGGTGGTTCCACTCAGAGCTCCCAAGCTGCTCTCTCAGAGGTGAGTGTGTGGTCAGTTTTCATTGGCCATCAGCTTGTTCAAGCACACAGTACGTCCCAAATGGCACTCCATTACCTATATAAATAGGGCGCACTAAATATAGCTGCATAAAATAGGGAATAGGGTGCAGTAAATAGGAATAGGGTGTACTAAATAGGGAATAGGGTGCCATTGGTCATAGGGCCCAGGTTAAAAGTAGTGCGCAAAATAGGGAATAGGGTGCACTAAATAGGGAATAGGGTGTACTAAATAGGGAAAAAGTAGTGCACTAAATTTGGACTAGGGTGCCATTTAGGACAGACTAACCAGAGAGCGTCAGGTAGGAAGCCTCTGATGTTAGCCACTCCATGTTAGCTGGGCTGTGAAATCTATCTTTTCCAAACCAATAGCTTTATAATGGGGTCTCCTCGGGCTTAACCGTGTGTAAAGGGGAAGACCAGGTTATGCTCGAGGTAAATGCACTGCTACCATAGAGAGCGGAATTGGTGTGCTCAACTCATAAAAAAGGGTTGTGTAACAAAAAAAGTATTCAGATAGATGCCGGGGTTTAAAAAGCCTACATCTGAGAAAGGGAAAAGGAAGCAGTGACTGGAATGGACTTGAATAAGTTTCAATGTGTTTAGTTCTTTTTTTATAGCCTGCAGAAGTCAGAGCAAAAACGGACGTGTTTTTGGCGTCAGCCTACGCCAGCGTAGCCACGGAGTCTTAATCCTTCCCTAGACACACAAACTATGCGAAGTAGGATCATCCCACAAATATTAGGCGATGCTCTGCTTTCTTTCATTGCTACCCTGTCAGGCAAACACTTTAAATATATATATTTTTTTAAATGCACTTGAAATTGATGTTGTTTTTCCGTCTTTGTCAAACGTTGGATTGGTGAATGACTCTGTCAATACCTCGTCAATATTTTGTTGTGGGAAACAACCACTCCAGTTGGAGATATTTGTCATTACAGAGAGGAGTTCTGTTGGTTAGAACCAGACACACAGAGAGGAGTTCTGTTGGTCAGAACCAGACACACAGAGAGGAGTTCTGTTGGTTAGAACCAGACACACAGAGAGGAGTTCTGTTGGTCAGAACCAGACACACAGAGAGGAGTTCTGTTGGTCTGAACCAGACACACAGAGGGGAGTTCTGTTGGTTAGAACCAGACACACAGAGAGGGGTTCTGTTGGTCAGAACCAGACACACAGAGAGGAGTTCTGTTGGTTAGAACCAGACACACAGAGGGGAGTTCTGTTGGTCAGAACCAGACACACAGAGAGGAGTTCTGTTGGTTAGAACCAGACACACAGAGAGGAGTTCTGTTGGTCTGAACCAGACACACAGAGAGGAGTTCTGTTGGTTAGAACCAGACACACAGAGAGGAGTTCTGTTGGTCTGAACCAGACACACAGAGGGGAGTTCTGTTGGTTAGAACCAGACACACAGAGGGGAGTTCTGTTGGTTAGAACCAGACACACAGAGGGGAGTTCTGTTGGTTAGAACCAGACACACAGAGAGGGGTTCTGTTGGTTAGAACCAGACACACAGAGAGGAGTTCTGTTGGTCTGAACCAGACACACAGAGAGGGGTTCTGTTGGTCAGAACCAGACACACAGAGAGGGGTTCTGTTGGTCAGAACCAGACACACAGAAAGGAGTTCTGTTGGTCTGAACCAGACACACAGAGAGGAGTTCTGTTGGTTAGAACCAGACACACAGAGAGGAGTTCTGTTGGTCTGAACCAGACACACAGAGAGGAGTTCTGTTGGTTAGAACCAGACACACAGAGAGGAGTTCTGTTGGTCAGAACCAGACACACAGAGAGGAGTTCTGTTGGTCAGAACCAGACACACAGAGAGGAGTTCTGTTGGTCTGAACCAGACACACAGAGGGGAGTTCTGTTGGTCTGAACCAGACACACAGAGAGGAGTTCTGTTGGTCAGAACCAGACACACAGAGATGAAGGAAGTCACTTGGAATTCCATATATATATTTTAAATTAGAAATTTTTCACGTTTTTTCCCACATTTTTTCCAAATAACGCGAAAAATAAAAATACACATGCTTCTCGGACACGTGTGAAGTGTCACATGGATTTTTCACGTCACAGAAAAGTGGTTTCCCAACGTTTGACATGTGATATTCTAAGTTTCAAATGTATGCTTTTTGTACCTGGCAGGATTAGAACCCACTATTTCACCGCCACATGATCTTGCAATTCTACGCGTGAAAGTGAAATTTTTACATGTATAGTTTTCTCACAGTGTTGCTCAGACACGTAACTCCCCTTGCTGCACGACAGCAGCTCTGCCGCGCCGCCTGAGAGCAGAGGCAAATGGCATCCTATTCCCCGTTTAGCGCACTACTTTGCATGGCTCTGGTCGAAAGTAGTGCACTGCATAGGGAATAGGTTGCCATGTGGGGCACAGCCGGAGAGGAGACCAATCATCTCAATATTTCATGAGGTTTTCAGTGCTGTAATACATTCTCCCCCAGTGGCAAACAGCTGGCTAAACCCCAGTAGACACCTACAGAGCAGAGCTAGCTGTAGATTGTAGACATCATGGGGACCTTGTTGTGGATTATAGACATCATGGGGACCTTGTTGTAGATTATAGACATCATGGGGACCTTGTTGTAGATTATAGACATCATGGGGACCTTGTTGTAGATTATAGACATCATGGGGACCTTGTTGTAGATTATAGACATCATGGGGACCTTGTTGTGGATCATAGACATCATGGAGACCTTGTTGTGGATTATAGACATCATGGGGACCTTGTTGTGGATTATAGACATCATGGAGACCTTGTTGTGGATTATAGACATCATGGGGACCTTGTTGTAGATTATAGACATCATGGGGACCTTGTTGTGGATTATAGACATCATGGGGACCTTACTGTAGATTATAGACATCATGGGGACCTTGTTGTAGATTATAGACATCATGGGGACCTTGTTGTGGATTATAGACATCATGGGGACCTTGCTGTGGATTATAGACATCATGGGGACCTTGCTGTAGATTCTAGACATCATGGGGACCTTGTTGTGGATTATAGACATCATGGGGACCTTGCTGTGGATTATAGACATCATGGGGACCTTGCTGTAGATTATAGACATCATGGGGACCTTGCTGTAGATTATAGACATCATGGGGACCTTGCTGTAGATTATAGACATCATGGGGACCTTGCTGTAGATTATAGACATCACGAGGACCTTGTTGTGGATTATAGACATCATGGGGACCTTGCTGTAGATTATAGACATCATGGGGACCTTGCTGTAGATGATAGACATCATGGGGACCTTGTTGTGGATTATAGACATCATGGGGACCTTGCTGTGGATTATAGACATCATGGGGACCTTGCTGTGGATTATAGACATCATGGGGACCTTGCTGTAGATTATAGACATCATGGGAACCTTGCTGTGTACATGGTTGGGGAGTTACGGATTACATATAATCCGTTAAATGTAAGGGATTACAAAAAAAATGGTAACTGTAATCCGTTATGTTACCAGCAAAATATTGTAGTCAGATTACAGATACTTTAGAAAAACTAGATGGTAACTTCTTGGATTACAGAAAGGATGTTTGCGGGAAAAAAATCTTTGACACTTCTCTGTTTTCTCAATGAATTTCAAATCAGCATTTAAGAAAAAGCCACAAGTTTTAAGTTTGTTCCACCTCAGAGAGATGGACCACAAGTAAGAGACCACTGTGACGACACACCAAATGTGTTTGATGGATCGTGGGAAAAGAACAAGAGTAGGCTTTTGTAGGCTACAGTCCAAGCGGTGTCTTCCAATGGCGCGACTTCTGTCGGCATCCAAAGATTATCCAACTTGAATAAACGCTTGGAGGTAAGGATGACAGCATGGGTGTAGTCTACGGCGATACGGATATCACTTATTATTGATGTCTACATAACTTAGCGTATTGATATGAATCACACTGCTGAGCTCTCATTTAGCTCTTAGCGCCTTACGGATTGTGGTTGTTGTGGATGGCTGTTTAAAAATATCTACATTTGAACCAAATAATGGTTGAATTCAAGAAGTTTAAGCTGCCTATCAATCATTGTTTTTGAAACCAGTGGACAGCCAGTGAAAAATTCCGTTCTTGCAACAGCTGAATAGTGAGGATCCCAGCCTATGGAATAAAAATGGGTCTTTTATCGCTCAATCTAATTCATGGTGATTATAAAAAATAAATCCACAGGCCTAATGGACACATGATCAAAACTCACACACTTTTGATAGACGTAAAGGGCCAATTTCGGTAGTTGTTACATCTATTTTTGAACTTATAAATTATATACTGTATATTATTGTAAAGATATAATTGAATCGTATGTAACAAAAATGTAACATCCATATAAGGCCAGCTATATAAACGTTAACATTGATTTATCCTGCAATAGATGTCGGTTCAATTGGCAAAATACATTTATTTTGTCTTCTTCTAATGCCTCTTAATAAGGGGAAAGTAATCTAAAAGTAACTGAATATAATCAGATTACGCTAGTGAGTTTGGGGTAATCCAAAAGTTACATTACGGATTACAATTTTTGACATGTAACTAGTGACTGTAATGGATTACATGTAGAAAGTAACTTAGCCAACCCTGGCTGAGGATTACAGACATCATGGGGACCTTGCTGCCTCCTGCTGAAAGGCTGTCACCCACTGGAGAACATAAGTGCTGTTACGTGGCTTTGGCATTGAGGAATAATCAATAGCATCGGCCAAGGACTAATGTGGGACACTGGTGATTGACCTGGGAAAACGTCTATCTAGCAACGTCTAGTTCAAAGGCCTCGTTCAAAAGCTGCTGTGTAAGAAATGCAACAAAAAAACAGCCGTAACACGACCGGTACAATTCCCTACTTGTGCAAGTCAGGTCCTTGGTACTTTGTTCTCCCAGAGAGAGAGAGAGAGAGGACACCCTATTGATCCAACCAGCCCTGTCAGACTAAACTAGCTGTAATGCCTCACAACAAGCAATGTGGTGGTTTACAAAGTCACCACTTTTTGGTAGTCCGTGTGAAACTTTAGGATTTATTTCTGAGCGGCAACATGCGGCGCTGTATAGAGTAAATCAATATCCCACCTGGACAGGTTATTAAATGGGGAGGGGAAAACCTTCTGCCATCCCAGACATTATTATTATTTCTGCCACAAAGAAACAATCATTTCTTTCGTTCTTCCCACCCAGGTTCCAGCAATGAGACTGAGAATGGCTATTTCAGCAGAGTAGTATAAATTCCATTGGAACCTAAGGCACATTCGGATTATATGTTTCAGCCACCTATTCATTTAGTGCTGTTGGCCTTTATTCCCCCCCCCCCCCCCCCCCCATTATTTTGGGGGGGTGGTGGGGGGGGGGGGGGGTGTAGGCTGAAATACATGTCAGGCTTCAAAGCTACTTGATGTCCTCACGCACAGGGACCAGACGGGCATATACATGTGGTGGCATGTCATTGACGGTGTATTGCATTGATGAACAATCCAATTTGCGCAGCTCTGAGGGGGGAATAATTTAATGAATTTCCATAGTTTAGCCTATCTTTCAGGATCCTCGTGGTCTTTAATGTTCACATTTGTGACTTGGCCGTTATATATTGATATATATATATATATATATATATATATATATATACATATATATACATATATATATATATATATATATATATATATATATATATATATATATATATATATATATATATATATATTGATTCCACGCAAGCAATTACTCACCGGCTGCAATGCTAGTGATGAAAGGAGAAGTTGGAGACGAGCCCTTTGATATTAGAGGCAGAACCAACCATGCAGTGTCCTGAAGCCTATTTCTGTTTTAGGAAGATGCTGTGTAACAAATTGATACTGTATAACACAGCCCTGTATAGCCATTCAACTTCTGGGAAAAGAGACCATAGAGAGAACACAATTAAAGTCTTGTGTTTCATGAAAAATGTAAAAATAAATGTAACCTTCATTTAACTAGGCAAGTCAGTTAATTAAGAACAAATTCTTATTTTACATTGACGGCCTACCCCAGACGACGCTGGGCCAATTGTGCGCCATCCTATGGGACTCCCAATCACGGCCGGATGTGATACAGCCCGGATTCAAACCAGGGTGTGTAGAAACGCCTCTTGCAATGACATGCAGTGCCTTAGACCGCTCCGTCACTCGGGGTGCCGTTGTTCAAGTCTTGCATGGCTGTTTCATCTACAAAAACTAGACTGAATTGACTTTTCAAATGGATTTCCAAGTATCAGCAACACTTCAGAACAAAAAGACCAACAAAAAGGGAGCGAATGAGTCATACCTTCTGTCCTAGTTAGAAATGCATTAAAATGCAAAAAATATCAAATGAAATAAACAATTCGTCCCTATTGTAATCAGATGAGAATGAGGTTACAAGATGGTAAAATATTTAACAAGGTTTCATGTCTTACACATTCTCTGCCTTGGTGTCACAAACACTACCCTCCCTGCTGCCAAACCCATATGTGTGTGTGTGTGTGTGTGTGTGTGTGTGTGTGTGTGTGTGTGTGTGTGTGTGTGTGTGTGTGTGTGTGTGTGTGTGTGTGTGTGTGTGTGTGTGTGTGTGTGTGTGTGTGTGTGTGTGTGTGTGTGTGAGTGATGCACGGGTTGACTCATAACCCGTGGTCCGCAGGGTGTGGGGGGATTGGCGGGCAGGTTTAAGGTCATGAAATTTTGTGTGGATGAAGAGCGGGTTGAATAAAGAGAAAACACATCATGTTTAATTATTCATATCTATAGGCTACATTGAGTTTTCCTTTCATAATTTGTTATCTGCCGTTAGTGTGTAGCTTAAGCCTAAGCTTTAGGTCCTAACTGTACCGTGCCAAATACACACCAATGGCCAAATGCTTTTGGGAACTTGGGCATAAAAAGTGAATGTCAATCCGCTGAGGCCAGCCTGGTCTCATAGACTAGACGTAACATAGTAAATGTAAATCTGCGAACACTCCAATTAGTATGATATGTTGTGTTTGGAATGGTTACAGATGTCAGATGGTTCCTTAACAACAAGCTAAGCTGTGTTTTGGTATATTGCACTTGTGATTTCATGAAATTTAATATTTTTTTATAATTTTTTTTGAATTTGGCGCTCTGCCATTCAGCGGATGTTGACGAAAATGATCCCGCTAAAGGGATCTGTGCGCCAAGATTAAGGCAAAAAAAATAATAAAGTAGGGTGGTTTGTCGGGGTGGATGGTTAGGCGTGTAACACGAATGTCTAGCAACCTAAAGGTTGTGAGTTGGAATCTCATCACTGACAATTTTAGCTATTTAGCACCTTTTCAACTACTGAAAACTTTTTAGCAACTACTTAGCATGTTAGCTAAACCTAACCTTATCCCTTTTAGCTAACCCTTCCCCTAACCCTGAACGTACCCTTTAACATAACTCCTAAACATAACCCTAACTTGAACCCTTAAGCCTACCCCTAGCGCAGCTAATGTTAGCCAGCTAGCTGACGTTAGCCACCTAGCTAAAATTCATAACATATCACGTGTATTGTAAATTCATAATATATTGTACATTTTCATGTTAGTAAACTTTGACCAATTCGTTACATATCATACAAAATGGGTGATGGACATCAACAAATTAATACATACCATACGGAATGTAACATATCTGTCACACCTGCTCCCACTGTTCCCCCCCTGGCGCTCGAGGGAACCAGGCTCCCCAGCATTACGCACTCCTGCCACCATCAGTCATTACGCACACCTACCTTTCCCCGTCACGCTTATCAACGTATTAATGGACTCACCTCAATCACCTGTTTATCACCTCCCAATATCTGTTCCTGTCTTGTTTCATCGTCTTGTTTCCTGATTAAATGTCTGACTCCCCCGCTACTCTACTCCAGCGTCGGTCCTTACAATATCATACTCAACGGAGTGTCTCGGATTTATATATAGCATAATAACAAATGCTCTGAGACCCAGCGGCAAAATGGACAATGTCAGAATTTAATTGAAAAAGACAAAAACGGCGAAATCAAATCAAATTGTATTTGTCACATTCACCGAATACATCAGGTGTAGACCCCACAGTGAAACGCTTACCTACAATCCCTTAACTTCTTTGGGCTAGGGAGCAAAGAATGCTTTAAAACTTCTTTTCAATAGGAGGGCGTTGTTTTCACTTTGGAAAAAATCGTGCCCAAATTAAACTGCCTCGTACTCTATTCTAGATCGTACAATATGCATATTATTATTACTATTGGATAGAAAATACTCAAGTTTCTAAAACTGTTTGAATTATATCTGTGAGTAAAACAGAACTCATTTTGCAGCAAACCTCCATACAAGAAGTGAAAAATCTGAAAACGATGCTCTGTTCCAGGGCCTGCCTATTCAATTGCCTTATATTTATCGATATGCATGCACTTCATACGCCTTCCACTAGATGTCAACGGGCAGTGGAAGGTGGAATGGGGTGTCTAGTTTGATCTGAGGCCGAACAAGAGCTTTTGGAGTGACAGGTCTGGAAATGTCTTTGTCTTCTCTGGCGCGCGAAGTACGTCGACATTGGCTTCTGAAAAGCGTTCGGTATCCACGGCGGATATCTCCGGCTCTGATTTTAATTGATACATGTGATAATAACATCATAAAGTAGTTTTTTTCAACCGAGTTGTATCAGTTTATTCCACATTTATTGGGACTTTTGGAATTTTCCGTTCTTTGCGTCAAGAGAAGATGGGCATGTTCGCGCCACATGGCTAGCTAAGGTTGCTAATTCGACAGGAGAAAAGGACATTCTAAAACCAAATAACGATTTATTCTGGACCTAGGACTCCTTGTACAAGATTCTGATGGAAGCTCAGCAAAAGTAAGAACAATTTATGATGTTATTTTGTATTCCTGTGGGAAATGTTGATTCCTATTCTCTGCCGTTTTGGCGGGCGCTGTCTCGCAATAACGCAAGCTGTTTGTTATGGTAAAGTTATTTTTATAAATCTAACACGGCGATTGCATTAAGAAGTTAAGAAAAAAAAGATACCATTATTAGATAAGTAGAAAATAGAAAATAAAAGTAACAAATAATTAAGACGACTCCTTTGTCTTGATTACACTGAGGGAGAGGTTGTTGTCCTGGCACCACAAGTCCAGGTCTTTGACCTTCTCCTTATAGGCTGTCTCATCGTTGTTGGTAATCAGGCCGACCACTGTTGTGTTATCGGCAAACTTGATGATGGTGTCTGAGTGAACAGGGAGTACAGGAGGGGACTGAGCACGCAACCCTGAGGGGCCCCCGTGTTGAGGATCAGTATGTCGGATGTGCTGTTCCCTACCCTTACCACCTGGGAACGGCCCATCAGGAAGTCCAGGATCCAGTTGCAGAGGGAGGTGTTTACGGAATCCTCCACCAAGTTTCACAGTGGGTGTGAGACCTGGAGAGGCCTACAAGCCACAGTGTGTCGCACCCACTGTAAAATTTGGTGGTGGATCGGTGATGATCTGGGGGTTCTTCAGCACGGCTGGAATCAGCCAGATTTGTCTTTGTGAAGGACTTATGAATCAAGCCACATACAAGGTTGTCCTGGAAGAAAACCTGCTCGCTTCTGCTCTGACAATGTTTCCCAACTCTGAGGATTGTTTTTTTCCAGCAGGACAATGCTCCATGCCACACAGCCAGGTCAATCAAGGTGTGGATGGAGGACCACCAGATCAAGACCCTGTCGTGGCCAGCCCAATCTCCAGACCTGAACCCCATTGAAAACCTCTGTGATCAAGAGGAAGGTGGATGGTCACAAACCATCAAACAAAGCCGAGCTGTTTGAATTTTTGCGCCAGGAGTGGCATAAAGTCACCCAACATCAATGTGAAAGAAAGGTGGAGAGCATGCCAAGACACATGAAAGCTGTGATTGAAAATCAGGCTTATTCCACCAAATATTGATTTTCTATATTCTCTTCCTAAGTTTAAAACATTAGTATTGTGTTGTTTAAAAATGAATATTGACTTATTTTCGTTGCATTATTCGAGGTCTGACAACACTGGATTTTTTGTGTTATTTTGACTTTATTTTTCTGCAAATAAATGCTCTAAAACAATGTTTTTACTTGGAATTTGGGAGAAATGTTGTCAGTAGTTTATAGAATAAAATTTAAATATTAATTTTACCCAAACACATACCTCTAAATATTAATTCCAGAGAAACATTCATTTTGCGTTGGTCTCTTAATTGTTTTCCAGAGCTGATCTAACACAGGTCTCCTTGAGACTTTACAGAAAACAACATAACTTCCATGCTATCTCTCACACCATAGGATGTAGGATTAGTTCCTGCCTTGTGTCACAACTGCAGTAGGACATAGTGTGGTGATCTTGAAACAAGGAGAAATGATTCAGCTTGGTTTAGTCTGATGCCATACAGTCCCCATGGTGATGAGGTGTCAGCTTTAGGGAAGGAGCCATACAGTCCCCATGGTGATGAGGTTGGTGTCAGCTTTAGGGAAGGAGCCATACAGTCCCCATGGTGATTAGGTTGGTGTCAGCTTTAGAGAAGGAGCCATACAGTCCCCATGGTGATTAGGTTGGTGTCAGCTTTAGAGAAGGAGCCATACAGTCCCCATGGTGATTAGGTTGGTGTCAGCTTTAGGGAAGGAGCCATACAGTCCCCATGGTGATTAGGTTGGTGTCAGCGTTAGGGAAGGAGCCATACAGTCCCCATGGTGATTAGGTTGGTGTCAGCTTTAGGGAAGGAGCCATACAGTCCCCATGGTGATGAGGTTGGTGTCAGCTTTAGGGAAGGAGCCATACAGTCCCCATGGTGATGAGGTTGGTGTCAGCTTTAGGGAAGGAGCCATACAGTCCCCATGGTGATTAGGTTGGTGTCAGCTTTAGGGAAGGAGCCATACAGTCCCCATGGTGATTAGGTTGGTGTCAGCTTTAGGGAAGGAGCCATACAGTCCACATGGTGATTAGGTTGGTGTCAGCTTTAGGGAAGGAGCCATACAGTCCCCATGGTGATTAGGTGTCAGCTTTAGGGAAGGAGCCATACAGTCCCCATGGTGATGAGGTTGGTGTCAGCTTTAGGGAAGGAGCCATACAGTCCCCATGGGGATTAGGTTGGTGTCAGCTTTAGGGAAGGAGCCATACAGTCCCCATGGTGATGAGGTTGGTGTCAGCGTTAGGGAAGGAGCCATACAGTCCCCATGGTGATGAGGTTGGTGTCAGCGTTAGGGAAGGAGCCATACAGTCCCCATGGTGATGAGGTTGGTGTCAGCTTTAGGGAAGGAGCCATACAGTCCCCATGGTGATGAGGTTGGTGTCAGCTTTAGGGAAGGAGCCATACAGTCCCCATGGTGATTTGGTTGGTGTCAGCTTTAGGGAAGGAGCCATACAGTCCCCATGGTGATTAGGTTGGTGTCAGCTTTAGGGAAGGAGCCATACAGTCCCCATGGTGATTAGGTTGGTGTCAGCTTTAGGGAAGGAGCCATGCAGTCCCCATGGGGATTAGGTTGGTGTCAGCTTTAGGGAAGGAGCCATACATTCCCCATGGTGATGAGGTTGGTGTCAGCTTTAGGGAAGGAGCCATACAGTCCCCATGGTGATTAGGTTGGTGTCAGCTTTAGGGAAGGAGCCATACAGTCCCCATGGTGATTAGGTGTCAGCTTTAGGGAAGGAGCCATACAGTCCCCATGGTGATTAGGTTGGTGTCAGCTTTACGGAAGGAGCCATACAGTCCCCATGGTGATGAGGTTGGTGTCAGCTTTAGGGAAGGAGCCATACAGTCCCCATGGTGATGAGGTTGGTGTCAGCTTTAGGGAAGGAGCCATACAGTCCCCATGCTGATTAGGAGTCAGCTTTAGGGAAGGAGCCATACAGTCCCCATGGTGATTAGGAGTCAGCTTTAGGGAAGGAGCCATACAGTCCCCATGGTGATTAGGTGTCAGCTTTAGGGAAGGAAGGGCATTGGACAGGATTCCTATGTCAGTATGTGTTTTCTGTCATGCAACACGTGTTTAACGTGTTCCCCCTTCTCTTTTTACATCCTCTCTCTTCCTTTTCTCTTCTGGAGATTCTGAAGGAAACATTCAGTCACTTCCACAGACTTCCGTTTTGGTGCCAAGCAACGTTTTTAGAGAGACCCGAATATCCAAAAATATCTGCAGGCTCTTATTTTCCTACAATATTCCCTCCCCACAAAGCTTTTACATCAGGCCGTATGAAGCTACAATTCATTATGCCTTATAAAAGGCTATGGCAGTGTGATGAATGGGACAGTCTGGCTCGTGTATCTCTTTCCCTGAGATGAAGCAAAGTGATGTCATTAATTATTAAACGCAATTCAAAACGGCTCAGAGTCTTCTCTATGAAGAATGTTAATTGAGATGGAAATGGAGAGAACAATATATTGCAAAAAAAAAAAAACACAAGTCTTCATATTCTTCCTTTCTTATAAAATAGATTTCGGATTCATGAATAATCATGTTACAAAATGGCGTGTGAATATTGATGTTGCTAATGACGCTAAAAGATCTGTTTTCAATTTGGGAGTGTTTTATGACACTGCAAGATAAAAACATCAACTGGAAGACAACCCCAAGGATATATTTAATTTCACATGTGTGCTTTGCGGGATTAGAATGAGACAAGAGGGCCAAATCTGGAACTCTCTTCCAATTTACTATAAATTTCTCTCAATCTCAGGATATTGACTATTCTATTCAAAATATGTCCGTCATACATTTCAAAAATGTAATCAATTTAATCACACGATTTGCTGTGATTAATCACAATTAATTGCAAATTCTACATTTTGCTTAGATTGAGCATAACATATATATACTATATAAAATGCATTACAAGAATATTGACATCTTGATTTTGTCCCAAAGTAACAGTTGAAGAGCAAAATCAGGGAAATTGATTTAAAATAAAACACAAACTAACATTTAAGAGCTAAAACATTTATAACAGAAATAAAAATAAATACCCGAAACGCAACAATCTTGTTCTCATTGACTTGCATAAGAAGTGAGCTAACTGGCTAGCTACCTAGCTTGGCTACACTCATGTAAAAAGTGAGCTAACTGGATAGCTACCTAGCTTGGCTACACTCATGTAAAAAGTGAGCTAACTGGATAGCTACCTAGCTTGGCTACACTCATGTAACATGTGAGCTAACTGGATAGCTACCTAGCTTGGCTACACTCATATAAAATGTGAGCTAACTGGATAGCTTCCTAGCTTGGCTACACTCATGTAAAATGTGAGCTAACTGGATAGCTACCTAGCTTGGCTACACTCATGTAAAAAGTGAGCTAACTGGATAGCTACCTAGCTTGGCTACACTCATGTAACATGTGAGCTAACTGGATAGCTACCTAGCTTGGCTACACTCATATAAAATGTGAGCTAACTGGATAGCTACCTAGTTTGGCTACACTCATGTAAAATGTGAAAATCTCACTTGTTTTTTTTTCTCGGGTCAAAACAACGAAATTATAAATTAAATTTACCAGAAAACTCAATACAGTATAGTTCAACATGTTATCTCTAGAGTTGAATTTCAAGCGAAACCACACGTACAAACCTCGTAAAAACAAGATAAATAACTAATGAGGCACGGAGAGTTAGCTTCTCTGTTCTTTTCACTGGCCTCCTTCCAAGGACCAACGTACGAAGAAGAGGGCGCGCCTGCAGCAGTAATTCTCTGAATGTCTCCCCCTAGTGGTCGCATACATGTCATGCAACAATAGAGTGGATGGTTCAGAAATAAGAAATTATTATTTTTAACGCAGTTCTAATTTTTATATTCAGGTAGGCGAAGTAACCTTTTTACACAATGGCATTACAAAATGTACAATTCCACATGTGGAACTATTGCCAGTACAACATAATAACACCACCTTGAACAATAACACTATTTTACCCACACATGTGAACTTGCAATTCCACGTGTGAGAGTTAGATTTCCACATGTGGATTTTTATTTTTTTACATGTGAAACTGCATGTTTGATTTTCACATGTCATTTTTTTTCACATGTGAACTTGCAATTTACGTGTGAGGTGAAACATGTTACTCTGCTCACATGATAAAAGATGGTGTTACCATGTGAAAATATAGTTTCACGTGACATTGAAGCTCAACATGTGAAAACAGCAATTTCACTCATGAAAATGTGATTTTCACATGTGAAACTTCAATTTTTTTTCCATTTAATACAATATATCTGGAGGGGGAAAAATGATCTCTTCCAAGTACTTCAGGCAGTCTTCTCCCCACCTCTCCCCTCCTTACCCCTCCCTTGGAGAGTCAACCCCTCATGATGGGGTTGACTTTGCAGTCGGGCTGGCTCCCCTGCCTATAACCTCATTTTTATCCTCCAAATATTAGAAGTCCATTTGGATTCATAATTCATTGGAGGGTAGCAGTAGGAGGTAGGGGGCAGAGTAGGGGTAGAGGGGTGTAGGGGACATATGGTGTGCTCTGCGTGTGGTGAAATATTAAAAAGCCGTGTCAGTGCTGAGGCCACGGTCCCACCAGGTGGGAGGAAGAGATCTTATGGACAACGAGACAGAGAGAGACAGAGAGAGAGGGAGAGAGAGAGAGACAGAGAGAGAGAGAGGGAGAGAGAGAGAGAAAGACAGAGAGAGACAGAGAGAGAGAGAGAGAGGGAGAGAGAGAGAGAGAGAGAGAGAGAGAGAGAGACAGAGAGAGAGAGAACTCCTCTGATTTCACCTCTCAGTGGACACACCTGACGCCCTCTAAGTCTCTAACTTTACTGTTATGTCTTCACCCAAAGACATATGAGAACCCAGAGGATTATTGCCAAAGCTCTGTACTACATAAACCCTCTACTACATGTACCTTGTACTACATATACCCTCTACTACATATACCCTCTACTACATATACCCTGTTCTACATATACCCTGTACTACATATACACTGTACTACATATACCCTGTACTACATATACCCTCTACTACATATACCTTGTACTACATATACCATGTACTGCATATACCCTTTACTACATATACTCGGTACTACATATACTCGGTACTACATATACCGTCTACTACATATACCCTCTACTACATATACCCTGTACTACATATACCCTGTACTACATATACCCTCTACTACATATACCCTCTACTACATATACCCTGTACTACATATACCCTGTACTACATATACCCTCTACTACATATACCTTCTACTACATATACCCTCTACTACATATACCCTCTACTACATATACCCTCTACTACATATACCCTGTACTACATATACCCTGTACTACATATACCCTCTAATACATATACCCTCTACTACATATACCCTCTGCTACATTTACCCTCTACTACATATACCCTGTACTACATATACCCTCTACTACATATACCCTCTACTACATATACCCTCTACAACATATTCCATCTACTACATATACCCTCTACTACATATACCCTCTACTACATATACCCTGTACTACATATACCCTCTACTACATATACCCTCTACTACATATACCCTGTACTACATATACCCTCTACTACATATACCCTCTACTACATATACCCTCTACTACATATACCCTGTACTACATATACCCTCTTTCAAATATACCCTCCTTGATTCAAAAATAAAATAATAATAATAATAATTAGCCAATCAGCGTTGAGCTGAGCTCAACTGTGGGTTGTCCTGCTGCAGCAAAACTCCCTCCAATCAATCTGTCACGTTCCTGACCTGTTTTCTGTTGTTTTGTATGTGTGTGATGGTCAGGGCGTGAGTTTTGGGTGGGCAGTCTATGTTTTCTGTTTCTATGTTGGTTTTGGGTTGCCTGGTATGGCTCTTAATTAGAGGCAGGTGTTTTGCGTTTTCCTCTAATTGAGAGTCATATTAAGGTAGGGTGTTCTCACTGTTTGTTTGTGGGTGATTGTCGCTGTGTCTGTGTTCGTTGCACCACATGGTACTGTCTCGTCTCGTTCTTTCGGTCGTTCCTGTTCATGTGTTCTTCGTTTTATGTAAGTACTCTCGTTCAGGTCTGTCTTCTTCGTTTTGTTGTTTTGTAAAATTATTCAAGTGTTCTTCGTGTGTTTAGTTTCGTCTTGTTAAATAAAGTTCATTATGTATTCACAACCCGCTGCGCCTTGGTCAACTCACTCACCGAAAGAGAGCCGTTACACAATCAAGTTTATTTTATATAGCCCTTCGTACATCAGCTAATATCTCGAAGTGCTGTACAGAAACCCAGCCTAAATCCCCAAACAGCAAACAATGCACGTGTAGAAGCACGGTGGCTAGGAAAAACTCCCTAGAAAGGCCAAAACCTAGGAAGAAACCTAGAGAGGAACCAGGCTATGAGGGGTGGCCAGTCCTCTTCTGGCTGTGCCGGGTGGAGATTATAACAGAACTATGCCAAGATGTTCAAAATGTTCATAAGTGACAAGCTCCAAGGGAGGCCAGTTTGGATTTGGCTTCACACCAATGAAAACACATATAAACAAACCAATTTTTAAATATAAAAATATAAACAAACCAATGCTTGTGTTGATGTCCTACAGTAGCTAAGCCATGGATGGAGATGTGGATTTGGAGATGGGATCTGGACTGGTTTTGAATTAATTCTCTGTACAGGCCAATGATAAAATTGGTAATTCTGATCTAACCTTAAATTGATAATGTTGTGCCACTGGCCTGAAACGTCTGAAGCTCAATATGTAGCCTAAAACACACAGATCGGTACTATGGACAACCACATGATATTTATCAACATTGATGGGACTAAATTGTTTTTTAGTTTCTTTAAGTTAGTGTTCATGTGCTGAGTTAGGAAATCATATGATGGCTTACAGTAAAACATCTTAAAACACCAAACAGTAAATGCTTCTCAACATGTTAAATGTAGACGTAATGATCTTTGACCAAAGGAAATTACCTCATACTAATGGGATGATGTCTGAGAGGTAGAGTGGTTTGGAGTAAAGGTCACAATGGACTGTTGACAGAATGGACTGTTGACAGAATGGACTGTTAACAGAATGGACTGTTGACAGAATGGACTGTTGACAGAATGGATTGTTGACAGAATGGACTGTTGACAGAATGGACTGTTGACAGAATGGACTGTTGACAGAATGGACTGTGGACTGTTGACAGAATGGACTGTTGACAGAATGGACTGTTGACAGAATGGACTGTTGACAGAATGGACTGTTGACAGAATGGACTGTTGACAGAATGGCTGTTAACAGAATGGACTGTTGACAGAATGGACTGTTGACAGAATGGACTGTTGACAGAATGTACAGTTAACAGAATGGACTGTTGACAGAATGGACTGTTAAAGCCCTTCTGAACGACGACCACCACAACACACACGCTTTCCTATTTCCCACTAATGCTACGATGCAGTGTATTGATATATATTAATTCCTTTGTGTGGGTTCTTATAGGGACTTGTATTTATGCTGTTGGATGAATTGCACCCCTGGGTAGATGGTAGAGGGTAGATGGTAGAGGGTAGATGGTAGAGGGTAGAGGTTAGGTGGTAGAAGGTAGATGGTAGAGGGTAGGTGGTAGGTGGTAGAGGGTAGGTGGTATAGGGTAGAGGGTAGAGGCTAGAGGGTAGAGGCTAGAGGGTAGAGGCTAGAGGGTAGAGGGTAGATGGTAGAGGTTAGGCGGTAGAAGGTAGATGGTAGATGGTAGAGGGTAGGTGGTAGAGGGTAGAGGGTAGAGGGTAGGTGGTAGGTGGTAGGTGGTAGGTGGTAGAGGGTAGGTGGTATAGGGTAGAGGGTAGAGGCTAGAGGGTAGAGGCTAGAGGGTAGAGGCTAGAGGGTAGAGGGTAGAGGGTAGAGGGTAGAGGCTAGAGGCTAGAGGGTAGAGGCTAGAGGGTAGAGGCTAGAGGGTAGAGGCTAGAGGGTAGAGGCTAGAGGGTAGATGCTAGAGGGTAGAGGCTAGAGGGTAGAGGCTAGAGGGTAGAGGCTAGAGGGTAGAGGCTAGAGGGTAGAGGCTAGAGGGTAGAGGGTAGAGGCTAGAGGGTAGAGGCTAGAGGGTAGAGGCTAGAGGGTAGAGGCTAGAGGGTAGAGGCTAGAGGGTAGAGGCTAGAGGGTAGATGCTAGAGGGTAGAGGCTAGAGGGTAGAGGGTAGAGGCTAGAGGCTAGAGGGTAGAGGGTAGAGGGTAGGTGGTAGAGGGTAGAGGGTAGGTGGTAGAGGGTAGAGGGTAGAGAGTAGATGGTAGAGGTTAGGTGGTAGAAGGTAGAGGGTAGATGGTAGAGGGTAGATGGTAGAGGGTAGGTGGTAGAGGGTAGATGGTAGAGGGTAGATGGTAGAGGGTAGAAGTTAGAGGGTAGAGGGTAGATGGTAGAGGGTAGAAGTTAGAGGGTAGAGGGTAGAAGTTAGAGGGTAGAGAGTAGATGGTAGAGTGTAGAGGCTAGAGTGTAGAGGCTAGAGTGTAGAGGCTAGAGTGTAGAGGCTAGAGTGTAGAGGCTAGAGTGTAGAGGCTAGAGTGTAGAGGGTAGAGGGTAGAGGGTAGAGGTTAGGTGGTAGAGGGTAGAGGGTAGGTGGTAGAGGGTAGAGGGTAGGTGCTAGAGTGTAGAGGCTAGAGTGTAGAGGCTAGAGTGTAGAGGCTAGAGTGTAGAGGGTAGAGGCTAGAGGGTAGAGGCTAGAGGGTAGAGGGTAGAGGGTAGAGGGTAGGTGGTAGAGGTTAGGTGGTAGAGGGTAGAGGGTAGGTGGTAGAGGGTAGAAGGTAGATGGTAGAGGGTATCTGTGTGTGTTAGAGGCGGTAACATCCACATAGAGGTTATTAGAGCAGGTGGAACTGTGTTTTAGAGCTGTCACATCCACATAGAGGTTGCTAAAGCAGGTGGAACTGGGTTTTAGAGCTGTCACATCCACATAGAGGTTGCTAGAGCAGGTAGAACTGTGTTTTAGAGCTGTCACATCTACATAGAGGTTGCTAGAGCAGGTGGAACTCTGTTTTAGAGCTTTTAGAGCTGTCACATCCACATAGAGGTTGTTAGAGCTGGTGGAACTGTGTTTTAGAGCTGTCACATCCACATAGAGGTTGTTAGAGCAGGTGGAACTATGCTTTAGAGCTGTCACATCCACATAGAGGTTATTAGAGCAGGTGTTACTGTGTGTTAGAGGCGGTAACATCCACATAGAGGTTGTTAGAGCAGGTAGAACTGTGTTTTAGAGCTGTCACATCCACATAGAGGTTGTTAGAGCAGGTGGAACTGTGTTTTAGAGCTGTCACATCCACATAGAGGTTGTTAGAGCAGGTAGAACTGTGTTTTAGAGCTGTCACATCCACATAGAGGTTGTTAGAGCAGGTGGAACTGTGCTTTAGAGCTGTCACATCTACATAGAGGTTGTTAGAGCAGGTAGAACTGTGTTTTAGAGCTGTCACATCCACATAGAGGTTGTTAGAGCAGGTGGAACTGTGTTTTAGAGCTGTCACATCTACATAGAGGTTGCTAGAGCAGGTGGAACTCTGTTTTAGAGCTTTTAGAGCTGTCACATCCACATAGAGGTTGTTAGAGCAGGTGGAACTATGCTTTAGAGCTGTCACATCCACATAGAGGTTATTAGAGCAGGTGTTACTGTGTGTTAGAGGCGGTAACATCCACATAGAGGTTGTTAGAGCAGGTAGAACTGTGTTTTAGAGCTGTCACATCCACATAGAGGTTGTTAGAGCAGGTGGAACTGTGTGTTAGAGGCTGTCACATCCACATAGAGGTTGTTAGAGCAGGTGGAACTGTGTTTTAGAGCTGTCACATCCACATAGAGGTTGTTAGAGCAGGTAGAACTGTGTTTTAGAGCTGTCACATCCACATAGAGGTTGTTAGAGCAGGTGGAACTGTGCTTTAGAGCTGTCACATCTACATAGAGGTTGTTAGAGCAGGTAGAACTGTGTTTTAGAGCTGTCACATCCACATAGAGGTTGTTAGAGCAGGTGGAACTGTGTTTTAGAGCTGTCACATCCACATAGAGGTTGTTAGAGCAGGTGGAACTCTGTTTTAGAGCTTTTAGAGCTGTCACATCTACATAGAGGTTGTTAGAGCAGGTGGAACTGTGTGTTAGAGGCTGTCACATCCACATAGAGGTTGTTAGAGCAGGTGGAACTGTGCTTTAGAGCTGTCACATCTACATAGAGGTTGTTAGAGCAGGTGGAACTGTGTTTTAGAGCTGTCACATCTACATAGAGGTTGTTAGAGCAGGTGGAACTGTGCTTTAGAGCTGTCACATCTACATAGAGGTTGTTAGAGCAGGTGGAACTGTGTTTTAGAGCTGTCACATCCACATAGAGGTTGTTAGAGCAGGTAGAACTGTGTGTTAGAGGCGGTAACATCCACATAGAGGTTGTTAGAGCAGGTGGAACTGTGTTTTAGAGCTGTCACATCCACATAGAGGTTGCTAGAGCAGGTGGAACTCTGTTTTAGATTTGCCACATCTACATAGAGGTTGTTAGAGCAGGTGGAACTGTGTTTTAGAGCTGTCACATCCACATAGAGGTTGTTAGAGCAGGTAGAACTGTGTTTTAGAGCTGTCACGTCCACATAGAGGTTGTTAGAGCAGGTAGAACTGTGATTTAGAGCTGTCACATCCACATAGAGGTTGTTAGAGCAGGTGGAACTGTGTTTTAGAGCTGTCACATCCACATAGAGGTTGTTAGAGCAGGTGGAACTGTGTTTTAGAGCTGTCACATCTACATAGAGGTTGCTAGAGCAGGTGGAACTGTGTTTTAGAGCTGTCACATCCACATAGAGGTTGTTAGAGCAGGTGGAACTGTGTTTTAGAGCTGTCACATCCACATAGAGGTTGCTAGAGCAGGTGGAACTCTGTTTTAGAGCTTTTAGAGCTGTCACATCTACATAGAGGTTGTTAGAGCAGGTGGAACTGTGTTTTAGAGCTGTCACATCCACATAGAGGTTGTTAGAGCAGGTGGAACTGTGTTTTAGAGCTGTCACATCTACATAGAGGTTGCTAGAGCAGGTGGAACTGTGTGTTAGAGGCTGTCACATCCACATAGAGGTTGTTAGAGCAGGTGGAACTGTGCTTTAGAGCTGTCACATCTACATAGAGGTTGTTAGAGCAGGTGGAACTGTGTTTTAGAGCTGTCACATCTACATAGAGGTTGTTAGAGCAGGTGGAACTGTGCTTTAGAGTTGTCACATCTACATAGAGGTTATTAGAGCAGGTGGAACTGTGTTTTAGAGCTGTCACATCCACATATAGGTTGCTAGAGCAGGTGGAACTCTGTTTTAGATTTGCCACATCTACATAGAGGTTGTTAGAGCAGGTGGAACTGTGTGTTAGAGGCTGTAACATCCACATAGAGGTTATTAGAGCAGGTGGAACTGTGTTTTAGAGCTGTCACATCCACATAGAGCTTGTTAGAGCAGGTGGAACTGTGCTTTAGAGCTGTCACATCCACATAGAGGTTGTTAGAGCAGGTGGAACTGTGTTTTAGAGCTGTCACATCTACATGAGGTTGTTAGAGCAGGTAGAACTGTGTTTTAGATCTGTCACATCCACATAGAGGTTGTTAGAGCAGGTAGAACTGTGTTTTAGAGCTGTCACATCCACATAGAGGTTGTTAGAGCAGGTAGAACTGTGTTTTAGAGCTGTCACATCCACATAGAGGTTGTTAGAGCAGGTAGAACTGTGTTTTAGAGCTGTCACATCCACATAGAGGTTGTTAGAGCAGGTAGAACTGTGTTTTAGAGCTGTCACATCCACATAGAGGTTGTTAGAGCAGGTAGAACTGTGTTTTAGAGCTGTCACATCCACATAGAGGTTGTTAGAGCAGGTGGAACTGTGTTTTAGAGCTGTCACATCCACATAGAGGTTGCTAGAGCAGGTGGCACTCTGTTTTAGATTTGCCACATCTACATAGAGGTTGTTAGAGCAGGTAAAACTGTGTTTTAGAGCTGTCACATCCACATAGAGGTTGTTAGAGCAGGTGGAAGTGTGATTTAGAGCTGTCACATCTACATAGAGGTTGTTAGAGCAGGTAGAACTGTGTTTTAGAGCTGTCACATCCACATAGAGGTTGATAGAGCAGGTGGAACTGTGTTTTAGAGCTGTCACATCCACATAGAGGTTGTTAGAGCAGGTGGAACTGTGTGTTAGAGGCGGTAACATCTACATAGAGGTTGTTAGAGCAGGTGGAACTGTGTTTTAGAGCTGTCACATCCACATAGAGGTTGTTAGAGCAGGTGGAACTGTGCTTTAGAGCTGTCACATCCACATAGAGGTTGTTAGAGCAGGTGGAACTGTGTTTTAGAGCTGTCACATCTACATGAGGTTGTTAGAGCAGGTGGAACTGTGTTTTAGAGCTGTCACATCTACATAGAGGTTGTTAGAGCAGGTAGAACTGTGTTTTAGAGCTGTCACATCCACATAGAGGTTGTTAGAGCAGGTGGAACTGTGTTTTAGAGCTGTCACATCCACATAGAGGTTGTTAGAGCAGGTGGAACTGTGTTTTAGAGCTGTCACATCCACATAGAGGTTGTTAGAGCAGGTGGAACTGTGATTTAGAGCTGTCACATCCACATAGAGGTTGTTAGAGCAGGTGGAACTGTGTTTTAGAGCTGTCACATCTACATAGAGGTTGTTAGAGCAGGTAGAACTGTGTTTTAGAGCTGTCACATCCACATAGAGGTTGTTAGAGCAGGTAGAACTGTGTTTTAGAGCTGTCACATCCACATAGAGGTTGTTAGAGCAGGTGGAACTGTGTTTTAGAGCTGTCACATCCACATAGAGGTTGTTAGAGCAGGTGGAACTGTGATTTAGAGCTGTCACATCCACATAGAGGTTGTTAGAGCAGGTAGAACTGTGTTTTAGAGCTGTCACATCCACATAGAGGTTGTTAGAGCAGGTGGAACTGTGTTTTAGAGCTGTCACATCCACATAGAGGTTGTTAGAGCAGGTGGAACTGTGTTTTAGAGCTGTCACATCCACATAGAGGTTGTTAGAGCAGGTGGAACTGTGCTTTAGAGCTGTCACATCTACATAGAGGTTATTAGAGCAGGTGGAACTGTGTTTTAGAGCTGTCACATCCACATAGAGGTTGTTAGAGCAGGTAGAACTGTGATTTAGAGCTGTCACATCCACATAGAGGTTGTTAGAGCAGGTAGAACTGTGTTTTAGAGCTGTCACATCCACATAGAGGTTGTTAGAGCAGGTGGAACTGTGTTTTAGAGCTGTCACATCCACATAGAGGTTGTTAGAGCAGGTGGAACTGTGTTTTAGAGCTGTCACATCCACATAGAGGTTGCTAGAGCAGGTGAAACTCTGTTTTAGATTTGTCACATCTACATAGAGGTTGTTAGAGCAGGTGGAACTGTGTTTTAGAGCTGTCACATCCACATAGAGGTTGTTAGAGCAGGTGGAACTGTGTTTTAGAGCTGTCACATCCACATAGAGGTTGTTAGAGCAGGTAGAACTGTGATTTAGAGCTGTCACATCCACATAGAGGTTGTTAGAGCAGGTAGAACTGTGTTTTAGAGCTGTCACATCCACAAAGAGGTTGTTAGAGCAGGTGGAACTGTGTGTTAGAGGCGGTAACATCCACATAGAGGTTATTAGAGCAGGTGGAACTGTGTTTTAGAGCTGTCACATCCACATAGAGGTTGTTAGAGCAGGTGGAACTGTGTTTTAGAGCTGTCACATCTACATAGAGGTTGTTAGAGCAGGTAGAACTGTGTTTTAGAGCTGTCACATCCACATAGAGGTTGTTAGAGCAGGTGGAACTGTGTTTTAGAGCTGTCACATCCACATAGAGGTTGTTAGAGCAGGTGGAACTGTGTTTTAGAGCTGTCACATCCACATAGAGGTTGTTAGAGCAGGTGGAACTGTGCTTTAGAGCTGTCACATCCACATAGAGGTTGTTAGAGCAGGTAGAACTGTGATTTAGCACTGTCACTTGAATTTGAGATGTAATCTACACCTCGATTAAGCTGATCGAAATCATCATTATTCCTAATTAATAATGTTCAATTTGAGCCTTTATTATTTCTATGTAGCCTACCCTTTCTTGTTGTGAAGTTCTGAGGGAGTGGGAGCTGTAGCTGAGGAAATATGATATAAAGAAGTTGCTCAGCGATTTGTAACAGCTCCCAATGCAGTTACACGACTGACACCACGTAGAAATAAACATCCACTCTGTAGTTGTCGGCTATCGCCGGGTTTTAACGCTTCATCCGATTGAATCAATGCCTTTAGTAACACTCACTCTCTGTTAATTAAGACGGACACTAAAAACTACTGCAAATTAAATGAATTTAAAGCACCAAATGCACTGGCCTACGCCTTTTAGTACACAGTAGCTCTAATGATTTTCCCTGGCATTTACCATACCTGAACCTTTTTCACATTAGAATTACAATCTCTAAATTATAGTCCGGGATTCAATCTAATACACACTATAGAGCAACTCTCTATAACTTTTTTTAAAAGGTCATTTACACTTTAGCCCAGCGTTTGGCTCAGCGTTTACCATGAATGCAATCTCTGCGAACATGGTGCTTTGTTGCTTGTTTAGTATGCGGCTCTATAACACGCTTTGTATTTATTCCCACCCGGATTATACTGAGTTTTCCCTGAGTATGTCTGTACACTCAGAAAAAAAAGGTGCTATCTAGAACCTAAAAGGGCTCTTTAGGCTGTCGCCATAGGAAAACCCTTTGTGTATTGGACTTGATAGACTACAATGAGCACATTATGGTACATAGCTTTATTTTATTTGTAGACTTTAACAAGGCATTTGATACAGTTGAACATTATTTTATTTTTTAAACTCTTAGATTTTTTTTCGGGGGGAGGGTTTGGGTCAATATTTTCAAAGTGTAATTAAAACACTTCACTTCACAGTAACAGTAACAGCTCTGTTGAATTATCCCATGGAACTTCCACAGAGATTTGACATTAGATCATGGAATTTAACAAGGATGTTCATTTTCTCCTTTCTTATTTGTATTGGTCAAACAAGTTCTGACACTTCATATCAATAAGGATAGTTTTAGGGGTGTTATGACACTTCATATAAATAAGGACAGCTTTAGGGGTGTTATGACACTTCACATCAATAAGGATAGTTTTAGGGGTGTTATGACACTTCATATCAACAAGGAGAGTTTTAGGGGTGTTATGACACTTCATATCAATACGGATAGTTTTATGGGTGTTATGACACTTCATATCAATAAGGATAGTTTTAGGGGTGTTATGACACTTCATAACAATAAGGAGAGTTTTAGGGGTGTTATGACACTTCATATCAATGCGGATAGTTTTATGGGTGTTATGACACTTCATATCAATAAGGATAGTTTTAGGGGTGTTATGACACTTCATATCAATAAGGATAGTTTCAGGGGTGTTATGACACTTCATATCAATAAGGATAGTTTTAGGGGTGTTATGACACTTTATATCAATAAAGATAGTTTTAGGGGTGTTATGACACTTCAAATCAATAACGATAGTTTTAGGGGTGTTATGACACTTCATATCAATAAGGATAGTTTTAGGGGTGTCATGACACTTCATATCAACAAGGATAGTTTTAGGGGTGTTATGACACTTCATATCAATTTGGATAGTTTTAGGGGTGTTATGACACTTCATAACAATAAGGAGAGTTTTAGGGGTGTTATGACACTTCATATCAATAAGGATAGTTTTAGGGGTGTCATGACACTTCATATCAATAAGGATAGTTTTAGGGGTGTTATGACACTTCATATCAATAAGGATAGTTTTAGGGGTGTTATGACAATTCATATCAATAAGGATAGTTTTAGGGGTGTTATGACACTTCATATCAATGATAGTTTTAGGGGTGTTATGACACTTTATAACAATAAGGATAGTTTTAGGGGGGTCATGACACTTCATATCAATAAGGATAGTTTTAGGGGTGTTATGACACTTCATATCAATAAGGACAGCTTTAGGGGTGTTATGACACTTCATATCAATAAGGATAGTTTTAGGGGTGTTATGACACTTCATAACAATAAGGAGAGTTTTAGGGGTGTTATGACACTTCATATCAATACGGATAGTTTTATGGGTGTTATGACACTTCATATCAATAAGGATAGTTTTAGGGGTGTTATGACACTTCATATCAATAAGGATAGTTTTAGGGGTGTCATGACACTTCATATCAATAAGGATAGTTTTATGGGTGTTATGACACTTCATATCAATAAGGAGAGTTTTAGGGGTGTTATGACACTTCATATCAATAAGGATAGTTTTAGGGGTGTTATGACACTTTATATCAATAAGGATAGTTTTAGGGGTGTTAGGACACTTTATATCAATAAGGATAGTTTTAGGGGTGTTATGACACTTCAAATCAATAAGGATATTTTTAGGGGTGTTATGACACTTTATATCAATAAAGATAGTTTTAGGGGTGTCATGACACTTCATATCAATAAGGATAGTTTTAGGGGTGTTATGACACTTCATAACAATAAGGATAGTTTTAGGGGTGTTATGACACTTCATATCAATAAGGATAGTTTTAGGGGGGTCATGACACTTCATATCAATAAGGATAGTTTTAGGGATGTTATGACACTTTATAACAATAAGGATAGTTTTAGGGGTGTCATGACACTTCATATCAATAAGGATAGTTTTAGGGGTGTTATGACACTTCATATCAATAAGGATAGTTTTAGGGGGGTCATGACACTTCATATCAATAAGGATAGTTTTAGGGGTGTTATGACACTTTATAACAATAAGGATAGTTTTAGGGGTGTCATGACACTTCATATCAATAAGGATAGTTTTAGGGGTGTTATGACAATTCATATCAATAAGGATAGTTTTAGGGGTGTTATGACACTTCATAACAATAAGGATAGTTTTAGGGGTATTCAGATACAAGATAAAGAGAACAAATATTCACAATTGGTTGACAACACCAACATTTTGTTTGAAAGATCATAATGAAGTCAGGAAGGCTATTGAGTATAGTAAAGCCTTCTCACATGTATCTGGTTTATCTCTGAATATTAGGAAATGTGAATTATTTGCATTGAAAAGCTGTGACTTAATCTCAGTATGTAATATCCCTGTAAAATATGTGATCACATATCTTGGTATTAAAGTTAGCAAAGATCAGAAAGAAAAGGGACAATTTAAAGTTCTCTCCTATTGTCGAGAAAATTGGAAAGAGATTTTACTCCTGGTTATTAAGAGATCTTTCTTTATCTGGACGTGTACTTTTATCAAAATCTGAAGGTCTGTCCAGATTAGTTTATACCTCATTTACCTTGGATGTTCCTCTGTCAGTAACTAAAATAGTTGACACTAAATTATTTAACATCACATGGAGGAATAAGCGTCATTCTTTAAGAAAAGCGGTAATATGTAGCACCCAAAGTGAAGGAGGGTTGAAGCTCTGGATTTTAAAACCTCTAATATAATATTTAAGATTAAATGGAAACAAAACTTTAAAAAAAATAAGGATTTGCATTTGGAATATAATCCCTAATTTAATATTCCAACAGATTGGTGGTCTAGAATTCTTACTCAAAATGCAACTTTAACGTGTGTAAAATCCCTGTTAAGCTTGCTCACTTTCATAAACAAGTCATTCTAACTTGGAACCTCATGTACAAACACAATTTTTCCCCACACAGGTATACAGTCTGGAAAAATAAAGACATCAAATACAAAAACACGTCTTTGTTTTTCCAGAACTGGTTTTACAACAACATTATCTGGGTTAAACAATTATTGAATAATGACCGACAACTTTCTGATTATCCAGAATTCATGAGAACAACACAATGTTACATTCACTCCTGAGGAGCTTCTAATAGTTGTTAGAGCTGTCCCTAGAGGTGTTGTTAGAGCTGTCCCTAAAGGTGTTGTTAGAGCTGTCCCTAAAGGTGTTGTTAGAGCTGTCCTTAGAGGTGTTGTTAGAGCTGTCCCTAGAGGTGTTAGAGCTGTCCCTAAAGGTGGTGTTAGAGCTGTCCCTAGAGGTGTTAGAGCTGTCCCTAGAGGTGTTGTTAGAGCTGTCCCTAGAGGTGTTGTTAGAGCTGTCCCTAGAGGTGTTGTTAGAGCTGTCCCTAGAGGTGTTGTTAGAGCTGTCCCTAGAGGTGTTGTTAGAGCTGTCCCTAGAGGTGTTGTTAGAGCTGTCCCTAAAGGTGTTGTTAGAGCTGTCCCTAGAGGTGTTGTTAGAGCTGTCCCTAGAGGTGTTGTTAGAGCTGTCCCTAAAGGTGTTGTTAGAGCTGTCCCTAAAGGTGTTGTTAGAGCTGTCCCTAGAGGTGTTGTTAGAGCTGTCCCTAGAGGTGTTGTTAGAGCTGTCCCTAGAGGTGTTGTTAGAGCTGTCCCTAAAGGTGTTGTTAGAGCTGTCCCTAAAGGTGTTGTTAGAGCTGTCCCTAGAGGTGTTGTTAGAGCTGTCCCTAAAGGTGTTGTTAGAGCTGTCCCTAAAGGTGTTGTTAGAGCTGTCCCTAGAGGTGTTGTTAGAGCTGTCCCTAAAGGTGTTGTTAGAGCTGTCCCTAAAGGTGTTGTTAGAGCTGTCCCTAGAGGTGTTGTTAGAGCTGTCCCTAAAGGTGTTGTTAGAGCTGTCCCTAAAGGTGTTGTTAGAGCTGTCCCTAGAGGTGTTGTTAGAGCTGTCCCTAAAGGTGTTGTTAGAGCTGTCCCTAAAGGTGTTGTTAGAGCTGTCCCTAGAGGTGCTATTTTCTTTTAGGAGAATATAACAATACTCCAAGTGCAACTGTTGAGGAGTTTGTAGCCTCAATACAACTAGAAGGAATTGACATATTTAAGCTGTAAATGTAATAACATGTATATACATTTACATTTTAGTCATTTAGCAGACGCTCTTATCCAGAGCGACTTACATGTTTAACCTTTATTTAACTAGGCAAGTCAGTTAAGAACAAACTCTTATTTTCAATGACGGCCTACCGGGGAACAGTGGGTTAACTGCCTTGTTCAGGGGCAGAACGACAGATTTGTACCTTGTCAGCTCGGGGATTTGAACTTGCAACCTTTCGGATACTAGTCCTACACTCTAACCACTAGGCTACCCTGCTGCCCCATATAAGGAAACTATGTTAAGATGTTACTATTCCATCTGCTAAAATGTACTGGAATACAGCCCTAGGACAAGTGAACTGGAATACAGCCCTAGGACAAGTGAACTGGAATACAGCCCTAGGACAAGTGAACTGGAATACAGCCCTAGGACAAGTGAACTGGAACCAAAAAACTAAAAAGCAAAACACACTATAAAACGTTTTGACAAATTGAAAATGTATGTTGATATGTAACATGTTAGGTTTATGTACTCTTATTTGTATATTTCTGTTTTTGTATTTGTTGTTTTTATAATAAAAACAAAAAACAATGTTGATTTTAAAAAAAAATAGGAAAACCCTTGGAAGTATCCATGTTGTTTCCAGGTCGAACCCTTTTGGTTCCGAGTGGAACCATTTTGGCTTCCATGTAGAATCCTTTCCACAGAGGGTTCTACATGGAACTCAACGTGGTTCTACCTGGAACCAAAAAGGGTTCTGTTAAGGGGAAGAATGTACTCAGCTGAAACAATGTAGCTGAAATAAAGTGTTTCTTCTTCTATCCTTTTACATTTCTGTGACTGATCGCCAAACAGTAGTACAGAAAACATGATACATCTTGGTATGAATGCCAGGATACTAACAGCTATGAAAATATCTTGCATTAAACATTAAAGACAACACTTTCACTTCATCTTCATCAGCCTGAGCTAAAGTCAGGCTGTCAACAATATATTTAGATAAGGTTGTTGTGTCAGATTAGGTTACTATCTCAACAACATGTTAAATGCTGTGTATGATTAATTTAGCAGACAATGTTATTTTTCACTACTGATGATAGCCCACAACAACCCAGATTCACTAAATAGACATCAGTTATTTATGGGGGAATTCAGACACAAGTTTTGCGCAAGTAAATGGTTTTTATGTACTATTTCTCCCTTTTTAACACAAGTACCAGTACCAGCCAGGTATTGGTTTGGGGTGGAGATCACAGATACGCCATATTCTGACCCTAATATCTTCACCACCTTTACGAGTGAGGAAACCATGAATAAGCCAGAGTGAACCTGTCGTTCTAAATGCAAAAACATACTTTTTTGTTTTACTGATAGAAAAAAAGACCATTCTCCTCGCAGTGTAATTTATACATTGATAAGAGCTACTGACAAGAACTAGGTAAATGAGCAATCCAATTGGAGACGAGGTTGTAAATACAAAATATCAAAGTTCTTTCGATGATTTTTTTACTTCTGATTGCTGGAGACGAAAGTGAAACCAGTTACGGAAGCAAACTGAAAAGCATATCAACATGACAAGCGTTTCCGCCACGTTCCAACAGTGAAGTATAAAATGCTGTGACCTTGTGCGTCATGTTAATTGAATGGCCTTTTATTAACCTGCAGTGATAAAACTTGGATACGCAGGCCAAATGGCTACTGCCGCATGGAGCATGTCATGATGATGCGAAGCAATGCGCAATGACAGTTGTGTCAAATGTAACCTTTGGGCACTCTCAAATATTTTTATTATATACACAAGTTTTCTGCAATTTCTACCATTTTAAATATTTGCCAGTATTTTATTGAGAACATTTATTATTATTTATTTATTATTATAAGTCAGTTAAAAATAAATTCTTATTTTACAAACCCAGACGACGGAGGGCCAGTCGTGCGCCCGCCCAATGGTAGTCCCGATCATAACCGGTTGTGATACAGCCTGGAATCGAACCAGGGTCTGTAGTGACGCCTCTAGCAATGAGATGCAGTGCCTTAGACCACTGTGATACAGCCCTGGATCGAACCAGGGTCTGTAGTGATGCCTCTAGCACTGAGATGCAGTGCCTTAGACCACTGTGATACAGCCCTGATTCGAACCAGGGTCTGTAGTGACGCCTCTGGCAATGAGATGCGGTGCCTTAGACCACTGTGATACAGCCCTGGATCGAGCCAAGGTCTGTAGTGACACCTCTAGCACTGAGATGCGGTGCCTTAGACCACTGTGATACAGCCCTGGATCGAGCCAGGGTCTGTAGTGACACCTCTAGCACTGAGATGCAGTGCCTTAGACCACTGTGATACAGCCCTGGATCGAACCAGGGTCTGTAGTGACGCCTCTAGCACTGAGATGCAGTGCCTTAGACCGCTGCGCCACTCGGGAGCCCATCAGTATCAACTGTCAGTAATAAACACACATATTTAACTGCCAATTTACTGATACTTCTCTTAATTTCATTTCAATACCTCCCTCAATTTCATTACAATGTTAATGTTCTTCCACTGTGGTTGTTGCTGATTTTTTTAAACCTTTTATTTAACTAGGCAAGTCAGTTAAGAACAAATTCTAATTTACAATGACGGCCTACCGGGGAACAGTGGGTTAACTGCCTTGTTCAGGAGCAGAACAACAGATGTTTACCTTTTCAGCTCAGGGATTCAATCTTGCAACCTTTCGGTTACTAGTCCAACGCAGTAACCACTAGGCTACCCTGCCGCCCCTACACTCTAACCACTAGGCTACCTGCCACCCCTACACTCTAACCACTAGGCTACCCTGCCGCCCCTACACTCTAACTACTAGGCTACCCTGCCGCCCCTACACTCTAACTACTAGGCTACCCTGCCGCCCCTACACTCTAACCACTAGGCTACCCTGCCGCCCCTACACTCTAACCACTAGGCTACCTGCCACCCCTACACTCTAACCACTAGGCTACCTGCCGTCCGTACGCTCTAACCACTAGGCTACCTGCCTCCCCTACACTCTAACCACTAGGCTACCTGCCGCCTCTACACTCTAACCACTAGGCTACCTGCCGCCTCTACACTCTAACCACTAGGCTACCTGCCGCCCCTACACTCTAACCACTAGGCTACCCTGCCGCCCCTACACTCTAACCACTAGGCTACCTGCCCCCCCTACACTCTAACCACTAGGCTACCCTGCCGCCCCTACGCTCTAACCACTAGGCTACCTGCCACCCCTACACTCTAACCACTAGGCTACCTGCCGCCTCTACACTCTAACCACTAGGCTACCTGCCGCCCCTACACTCTAACCACTAGGCTACCTGCCGCCCACTAGTAATAGTTGATCATATTTAAGGTAAAAAAACATTGACTTGAAGGCTAATGTTTGGATATCTGAAACAGACATAAATATGCAAATGTGACTCGTTACAGGAAACTAGGCGTATGTCACGTATCATTACTTCACAGGAGAACCGTTTGAACGTTACCAATTTAAAAAAAAATCTAAATTAATTTTGTGTCAGAAATACCTTCTGGAACATGTGAACTTTCATGTGCCTTAATAACAAACTTGTTTACCATCTGTAAATACAAATAAAATGGTTAAATTACGAGCCTAGTTGGTTTAGCCACCAAAAAAGTCAGCAACCTTCCCGCTAGCCATGATTGGATGAGATAATGAGTGGGCTGGACATGCCGAGAGATGAGTTCGGATTGGTCTGTAATGTAGCACGATTCACCCTATAATATGAGCTGGTCAGTATGTGTAGGTAATCCTGTCTATAATATGAGCTGGTCAGTATGTCCAGGTAATCCTGTCTATAATATGAGCTGGTCAGTATGTCCAGGTAATCCTGTCTATAATATGAGCTGGTCAGTATGTCCAGGTAATCCTGTCTATAATATGAGCTGGTCAGTATGTCCAGGTAATCCTGTCTATAACATGATGGTCAGTATGTGCAGGTAATCCTGTCTATAATATGAGCTGCTCAGTATGTCCAGGTAATCCTGTCTATAACATGAGCTGGTCAGTATGTCTAGGTAATCCTTTCTATAATATGAGCTGGTCAGTATGTCCAGGTAATCCTGTCTATAATATGAGCTGGTCACTATGTCCAGGTAATCCTGTCTATAATATGAGCTGGTCAGTATGTCTAGGTAATCCTGTCTATAATATGAGCTGGTCAGTATGTGGAGGTAATCCTGTCTATAATATGAGCTGGTCAGTATGTCTAGGTAATCCTGTCTATAATATGAGCTGGTCAGTATGTCCAGGTAATCCTGTCTATAATATGAGCTGGTCAGTATGTCCAGGTAATCCTGTCTATAATATGAGCTGGTCAGTATGTGTAGGTAATCCTGTCTATAATATGAGCTGGTCAGTATGTGTAGGTAATCCTGTCTATAATATGAGCTGGTCAGTATGTCCAGGTAATCCTGTCTATATTATGAGCTGGTCACTATGTGGAGGTAATCCTGTCTATAATATGAGCTGGTCAGTATGTCCAGGTAATCCTGTCTATAATTTGAGCGGGTCAGTATGTGCAGGTAATCCTGTCTATAATATGAGCTGGTCAGTATGTGGAGGCAATCCTGTCTATAATATGAGCTGGTCAGTATGTCCAGGTAATCCTGTCTATAATATGAGCTGGTCAGTATGTCCAGGTAATCCTGTCTATAATATGAGCTGGTCAGTATGTCCAGGTAATCCTGTCTATAATATGAGCTGGTCAGTGTGTCTAGGTAATCCTGTCTATAATATGAGCTGGTCAGTATGTCCAGGTAATCCTGTCTATAACATGATGGTCAGTGTGTCCAGGTAATCCTGTCTATAATATGAGCTGGTCAGTATGTCCAGGTAATCCTGTCTATAATATGAGCTGGTCAGTATGTGTAGGTAATCCTGTCTATAATATGAGCTGGTCAGTATGTCCAGGTTATCCTGTCTATAATATGAGCTGGTCAGTGTGTCTAGGTAATCCTGTCTATAATATGAGCTGGTCAGTATGTCCAGGTAATCCTGTCTATAACATGATGGTCAGTTTGTCTAGGTAATCCTGTCTATAATATGAGCTGGTCAGTCTGTCCAGGTGATCCTGTCTATGATATGAGCTGGTCAGTATGTGTAGGTAATCTTGTCTATAATATGAGCTGGTCAGTATGTCTAGGTAATCCTGTCTATAATATGAGCTGGTCAGTATGTCCAGGTAATCCTGTCTATAATATGAGCTGGTCAGTATGTCTAGGTAATCCTGTCTATAATATGAGCTGGTCAGTATGTCCAGGTAATACTGTCTATAATATGAGCTGGTCAGTATGTCTAGGTAATCCTGTCTATAATATGAGCTGGTCAGTATGTCCAGGTAATCCTGTCTATAATATGAGCTGGTCAGTATGTCTAGGTAATCCTGTCTATAATATGAGCTGGTCAGTATGTCCAGGTAATCCTGTCTATAATATGAGCTGGTCAGTATGTCCAGGTAATCCTGTCTATAATATGAGCTGGTCAGTATGTGTAGGTAATCCTGTCTATAATATGAGCTGGTCAGTATGTCCAGGTAATCCTGTCTATAACATGAGCTGGTCAGTATGTCTAGGTAATCCTTTCTATAATATGAGCTGGTCAGTATGTCCAGGTAATCCTGTCTATAATATGAGCTGGTCAGTATGTCCAGGTAATCCTGTCTATAATATGAGCTGGTCAGTATGTCTAGGTAATCCTGTCTATAATATGAGCTGGTCAGTATGTGGAGGTAATCCTGTCTATAATATGAGCTGGTCAGTATGTCTAGGTAATCCTGTCTATAATATGAGCTGGTCAGTATGTCCAGGTAATCCTGTCTATAATATGAGCTGGTCAGTATGTCCAGGTAATCCTGTCTATAATATGAGCTGGTCAGTATGTGTAGGTAATCCTGTCTATAATATGAGCTGGTCAGTATGTGTAGGTAATCCTGTCTATAATATGAGCTGGTCAGTATGTCCAGGTAATCCTGTCTATATTATGAGCTGGTCACTATGTGGAGGTAATCCTGTCTATAATATGAGCTGGTCAGTATGTCCAGGTAATCCTGTCTATAATTTGAGCGGGTCAGTATGTGCAGGTAATCCTGTCTATAATATGAGCTGGTCAGTATGTGGAGGCAATCCTGTCTATAATATGAGCTGGTCAGTATGTCCAGGTAATCCTGTCTATAATATGAGCTGGTCAGTATGTCCAGGTAATCCTGTCTATAATATGAGCTGGTCAGTATGTGTAGGTAATCCTGTCTATAATATGAGCTGGTCAGTATGTCCAGGTAATCCTGTCTATAACATGAGCTGGTCAGTATGTCTAGGTAATCCTTTCTATAATATGAGCTGGTCAGTATGTCCAGGTAATCCTGTCTATAATATGAGCTGGTCAGTATGTCCAGGTAATCCTGTCTATAATATGAGCTGGTCAGTATGTCTAGGTAATCCTGTCTATAATATGAGCTGGTCAGTATGTGGAGGTAATCCTGTCTATAATATGAGCTGGTCAGTATGTCTAGGTAATCCTGTCTATAATATGAGCTGGTCAGTATGTCCAGGTAATCCTGTCTATAATATGAGCTGGTCAGTATGTCCAGGTAATCCTGTCTATAATATGAGCTGGTCAGTATGTGTAGGTAATCCTGTCTATAATATGAGCTGGTCAGTATGTGTAGGTAATCCTGTCTATAATATGAGCTGGTCAGTATGTCCAGGTAATCCTGTCTATATTATGAGCTGGTCACTATGTGGAGGTAATCCTGTCTATAATATGAGCTGGTCAGTATGTCCAGGTAATCCTGTCTATAATTTGAGCGGGTCAGTATGTGCAGGTAATCCTGTCTATAATATGAGCTGGTCAGTATGTGGAGGCAATCCTGTCTATAATATGAGCTGGTCAGTATGTCCAGGTAATCCTGTCTATAATATGAGCTGGTCAGTATGTCCAGGTAATCCTGTCTATAATATGAGCTGGTCAGTATGTCCAGGTAATCCTGTCTATAATATGAGCTGGTCAGTGTGTCTAGGTAATCCTGTCTATAATATGAGCTGGTCAGTATGTCCAGGTAATCCTGTCTATAACATGATGGTCAGTGTGTCCAGGTAATCCTGTCTATAATATGAGCTGGTCAGTATGTCCAGGTAATCCTGTCTATAATATGAGCTGGTCAGTATGTGTAGGTAATCCTGTCTATAATATGAGCTGGTCAGTATGTCCAGGTAATCCTGTCTATAATATGAGCTGGTCAGTGTGTCTAGGTAATCCTGTCTATAATATGAGCTGGTCAGTATGTCCAGGTAATCCTGTCTATAACATGATGGTCAGTTTGTCTAGGTAATCCTGTCTATAATATGAGCTGGTCAGTATGTCCAGGTGATCCTGTCTATGATATGAGCTGGTCAGTATGTGTAGGTAATCTTGTCTATAATATGAGCTGGTCAGTATGTCTAGGTAATCCTGTCTATAATATGAGCTGGTCAGTATGTCCAGGTAATCCTGTCTATAATATGAGCTGGTCAGTATGTCTAGGTAATCCTGTCTATAATATGAGCTGGTCAGTATGTCCAGGTAATACTGTCTATAATATGAGCTGGTCAGTATGTCTAGGTAATCCTGTCTATAATATGAGCTGGTCAGTATGTCCAGGTAATCCTGTCTATAATATGAGCTGGTCAGTATGTCTAGGTAATCCTGTCTATAATATGAGCTGGTCAGTATGTCCAGGTAATCCTGTCTATAATATGAGCTGGTCAGTATGTCCAGGTAATCCTGTCTATAATATGAGCTGGTCAGTATGTGTAGGTAATCCTGTCTATAATATGAGCTGGTCAGTATGTCCAGGTAATCCTGTCTATAATATGAGCTGGTCACTATGTGGAGGTAATCCTGTCTATAATATGAGCTGGTCACTATGTGGAGGTAATCCTGTCTATAATATGAGCTGGTCAGTATGTCTAGGTAATCCTGTCTATAATATGAGCTGGTCAGTATGTCCAGGTAATCCTGTCTATAATATGAGCGGGTCAGTATGTGCAGGTAATCCTGTCTATAATATGAGCTGGTCAGTATGTGGAGGCAATCCTGTCTATAATATGAGCTGGTCAGTATGTCCAGGTAATCCTGTCTATAATATGAGCTGGTCAGTATGTCCAGGTAATCCTGTCTATAATATGAGCTGGTCAGTATGTCCAGGTAATCCTGTCTATAATATGAGCTGGTCAGTATGTCCAGGTAATCCTGTCTATAATATGAGCTGGTCAGTATGTCCAGGTAATCCTGTCTATACTATGAGCTGGTCAGTGTGTCTAGGTAATCCTGTCTATAATATGAGCTGGTCAGTATGTCCAGGTAATCCTGTCTATAACATGATGGTCAGTGTGTCCAGGTAATCATGTCTATAATATGAGCTGGTCAGTATGTGTAGGTTATCCTGTCTATAATATGAGCTGGTCAGTATGTCCAGGTAATCCTGTCTATAATATGAGCTGGTCAGTATGTCCAGGTAATCCTGTCTATAATATGAGCTGGTCAGTATGTCCAGGTAATCCTGTCTATAATATGAGCTGGTCAGTATGTCTAGGTAATCCTGTCTATAATATGAGCTGGTCAGTATGTGTAGGTAATCCTGTCTATAATATGAGCTGGTCAGTATGTCTAGGTAATCCTGTCTATAATATGAGCTGGTCAGTATGTCCAGGTAATCCTGTCTATAATATGAGCTGGTCAGTGTGTCTAGGTAATCCTGTCTATAATATGAGCTGGTCAGTATGTCCAGGTAATCCTGTCTATAATATGAGCTGGTCAGTATGTCCAGGTAATCCTGTCTATAATATGAGCGGGTCAGTATGTGCAGGTAATCCTGTCTATAATATGAGCTGGTCAGTATGTGGAGGCAATCCTGTCTATAATATGAGCTGGTCAGTATGTCCAGGTAATCCTGTCTATAATATGAGCTGGTCAGTATGTCCAGGTAATCATGTCTATAATATGAGCTGGTCAGTATGTCCAGGTAATCCTGTCTATAATATGAGCTGGTCAGTATGTCCAGGTAATCCTATCTATAATATGAGCTGGTCAGTATGTCCAGGTAATCCTGTCTATAATATGAGCTGGTCAGTGTGTCTAGGTAATCCTGTCTATAATATGAGCTGGTCAGTATGTCCAGGTAATCCTGTCTATAACATGATGGTCAGTGTGTCCAGGTAATCCTGTCTATAATATGAGCTGGTCAGTATGTGTAGGTTATCCTGTCTATAATATGAGCTGGTCAGTATGTCCAGGTAATCCTGTCTATAATATGAGCTGGTCAGTATGTCCAGGTAATCCTGTCTACAATATGAGCTGGTCAGTATGTCCAGGTAATCCTGTCTATAATATGAGCTGGTCAGTATGTCTAGGTAATCCTGTCTATAATATGAGCTGGTCAGTATGTGTAGGTAATCCTGTCTATAATATGAGCTGGTCAGTATGTCTAGGTAATCCTGTCTATAATATGAGCTGGTCAGTATGTCCAGGTAATCCTGTCTATAATATGAGCTGGTCAGTATGTCCAGGTAATCCTGTCTATAATATGAACTGGTCAGTATGTGTAGGTTATCCTTTCTAAATGGCTTTTTATAAAGACATCACGTAGAACTGCATCAGTGTTGCTCTCCACTTTCTGGAGGAGTTTTGAAATCAGTGGAATTAGAGTTTGATAGTTAAGGAGATGGAGAAATAGTATGATAGTTTAGGATTGCAAATGTGCAGACAGAGTCAAAAAGAGAGCACACAGAAGGCTGCTGTATAAAACACCTGTCTCCGGATTACATCTTCAAACTAAAGGGCAACTATGGCATTGTGACAGAGACGGAGAAGTGTCCATCCATGTATACGGGTAAGAGAGTCTAGCTACATTTACAGATATTGCATGTTTCTAATTTTGTCAGAAAGTAAATTCATTTCAAGTTAAATTGTAATGTTAGCTCGCTAGCTAACGTTACATGTATGATCTGTGTAGTAATATTATTCGTATCTCAGAGTTATTTGAGTTACTAGTTATAGCCTAATGTTCGCTAGCTAACAATGAACCTGTTAGGTTAGTTACCTGCGGATTCATAAAGGGTCTTAATGTTATGAGTTGCGATTATGGTTCATTGTTTGTCGAAACAAAACACTTCATTATGCAAGTAACCATTTCAATAGAATGTTCATGATGTCACTGACAACTGTCGATAGACGCAGCTTGTAAATATGATCTCAGATTTCAGAGAACCCTTGTCTGAGTTGTGCCAGAGCACAGAATAACTGAAGAATTTACGAACAGCCAACACACCTGTTGAATATGGCCGGTGTCAGTAAACGTTAGCAAAAAAACATATATTTGTTTTAAAGCACAGTTGCAGTTACGACCGCTCTGGATAACATAAAAACAGCCTAACCACTAACTAGGGCGAGTAAAACGGTCAGAGTGAGCTGTTCTCTCATTTGTGTCTGGAAGAAGCTAGCAAGCTAGCCAACGTTAGCCAGTTTGCTTGGGTGTTTGACTGCTGTTAGGTCAGAACGCTCAGATCAACCCTACTCCTCGGCGAGAGCGTCCAGTGTGACCTCTGAACTCTCCAAGAGCGAATCAGACTCTAAGTTTAGAGTGACTCTAAGTTTAAGAACTCCCAGAGTACACTCTGGCACTCCAGATTAAATTTACGAACACACCCGTAGTATAAACCAGTCTTTAGTCTTGAAATCTCTGGTTGTTTAGTACATGGCCTCACATGTGAATCCTTAATAAAATGTATTTGGGATCGGTGTCCCATCCACGGAACGGTTGAGCTAACGTAGGCTAATGCGGTTAGCATGAGGTTGTATGCAACAAGAACATTTCCCAGAACATAGTCATTTCTGAAATTGGCAAAAAGCTTACATTCTTGTTAATCTAACTGCACTGTCCAATTTACAGTAGCTATTAAAGTGAACAAATACCATGCTATTGTTTGAACATGAAAAGTTATTAATACACAAAGTAGGCAAATATGGGCAGTCTGATAAAAAAATGAACGGATATGCAATGGTTCATTGGATCAGTCTAAAACGTTGCAGATACACTGCTGCCACCTAGTGGCCAAAATCTAAATCACACCTGGGCTGGAATAATACATTATGGCCTTTCTATTGCATTTCAAAGATAATGGTACAAAAAAATACAAAATAACTGTTGTTTTTTTCTTTTGTATTATCTTTTACCAGATCTATTGTGTTATATTCTCCAACATTCCTTTCACATTTCCACAAACTTCAAAGTGTTTCCTTTCAAATTGTAACGATGTGCACTGAGAGTCGGGAAGCATGTTCAGGTAGAGAGTGTTTTAATCAAATAAACGGAACACAATACAAAACAAGAAACACTAACAGCACACAGACATGACACAGAAACAGAAACAATAACGCCCGGTGAAGGAACCAAAGGGAGTGACTTATATAGGGAAGGTAATCAGGGAAGTGATGGAGTTCAGGTGAGTCTGACGACGCGCCCGGTGCGTAACGATGGTGACAGGTGTGCGCCATAACGAGCAGCCTGGTGACCTAGAGGCCGGAGAGGGAGAACACGTGACACAAATGGTACCAATAATATGCATATCCTTGCTTCAGGTCCTGAGCTACAGGCAGTTATATTTGGGTATGTCAATTTTGACGAAAATGGAAAAAAGGGGCAGTTAATACCTCTTGAAGCTAGGGGGCAGAATTTTTATGTTTGGAAAAATAACGTTCCCAATGTAAGCTGCCTATTTCTCAGGTTCAGATGCTAGAATATGCATATAATTGACAGAGTAGGATAGAAAACACTCTAAAGTTTCCAAAACTGTCAAAAATATTGTCTGTAAGTATAACATAACTGATTTTGCAGGCGAAAACCTGAGGAAATACAACCCGGAAATGACTCTTATTTTGAAAAATCACTGTTCCATTGCCTGCCTTTCATCCATTTAAAGGGATATCAACCAGATTCCTTTTCCAATGTCTTCCTCAGGGTGTGAACAGTCTTTAGACATAGCTTCAAGCTTTAATTCTGAAAAATTTGTGAGATTTATCAAATCGCGTCTGTTGATAGACGGATGTCCTTCCATTAGTTCATACACTGGTAGCTCGAAATGTTCTTTCTCTCCTGTATTGAATAGTTTACAGTCCGGTTGAAATATTATCGATTATTTATGTTAAAAACAACCTGAGGATTGATTATTAAAAACGTTTGACATGTTTCTACAAACTTTACGGATTCTATTTGGAATTTTTGTTAACCCTTGATGACCACAGCCTAGGGCTGTGGAATACTGAACATAACGCGCCAAACAAATGGAGTTTTTTTTATATAAAAATAATATTTTTCAAACTAAAGGAACAGTTATTGTGTAACTGGGAGTCTTGTGAGTGCAAAGATAATCAAAGGTAAGCAATTAATTTTATTGCTTTTCTGACCAATCAGAATGACCAATCTACCAAGCTGCTAGGTGTTTGTAATGTTTTGTCTAGCTATCGATAAACTCACACAAACGCTTGGATTGCTTTAGCTGTAAAGCATATTTTCAAAATCTGACACGACAGGTGGATTAACAACAAGCTAAGCTGTGTTTTGCTATATTGCACTTGTGATTTCATGATTATAAATATTTTTTTCAATTTTTGGAGAATTTGGCGCTCTGCAATTCAGCGGTTGTTGATGAAAATGATCCCGCAAAAGGGATCCGTGCGTCAAGAACTTTAAGAGGAAAAAGAGATGGGTGGGGCTAAAGCTTAAGAGGGTGTGAACGATGCTGAATGAGTGTAGACAAAGAAGAGCTCTCCAGTAGGAACCAAAACATTCAAGGAACATTTTCTCAAAAGTGAGGTTACAAGTTTATCAACTTTCATAGCAGAATTACTTTCCCATTTTACCTCAACTGTAGTGTATGATATTCAATTTCCTTCTGAGTCTCAGAATGTAAAAAACACAATTTCAAATGTTGCTACAAATCTAGCCAGTTGGTCACATATGTCTTCCATTGATCTCCATTATGAATCCATTCAACATTCTGATGTTGTCCTTATCAAATTCAAATTGAAGGTACACAGATTGCTTTAGATTAATTAACAGAAAAAAACTAACGGAAGAAAATCTCCCTGATCAAATGGGTAGGCCACCCAGTGGCTATTTTTGGGGGGGATTTAATTAAATGTATTCGGTGTGCGCAAGGGAGCCACCCCTACAGACTTCATTATGCACGTACATAGAGTAAGACTGAGAAGTGTTTCAATCAAAACGCTTAAAAAAAGGCATACATTTCCTAAGGTTGAACCGGCCCCTATATGAATGAAGTACCTCCTATTCATCTCTGACAATACTGTTTGTCATTCAGTCACAAACAGATGGTGGAACTAATATATCACATTTTCTGTTTCATAGCATCCATAATGTGTTGGACACATGTTGGTTCTGTACCAAGTAGCAAGAGGAAGTGGAACTAGACTAGGAACATAGAATTGGAGGGTTGGATAGAGGGATGGAGGGGTGAAAGGAAGGATGGATGGATGGATGGAGGAGTGAGTGTATTTTCTAGGAATAGCTCAAATAGTTTCAGCCTTTGAAAATACCTTTGCCTCTGTGCTATCCAGACCTATAAAAATATGCTTAATTTACGTCGCCAATGGCACCCTATTCCCTTTATACACTACACTCTATTCCCTTATTAATGCACTACTACTGACCAGGACGCCATTAAGGAGTCCTCTAAAGGGACTAGGGAGCCGTCTGGGACGCATGCATATGCTCCTCTGAGAAGGAGAACCAAGTTCCATCAACCATCAATTAAATGGAGTGCAGCAGTCAGAGAGGATAGTTTAAATTACAATATATTTCCTGTTGTTGGTTTATGAACTGAAAAAAAATGAGGGCGAAAACAAAGCATAATTAAAATTATTACAGTAGAATTAGGCTCCTTAGAGAGGAGATAGGGGATGAAGCGATGTTGAATTAAGTAGTAATTAAGTGCAAATTAAAACAGCTATTACACACCAAATTCAGGCATAATTTCCTGGCTGTGATTAAACTCACAATGCAAAGTCCCCTGGGGTAACAGCCCAGCACCTGACTGAGAATCAACACATTTACCAACATTAAAAAGTAGAGAAAGTTCTGTAGAAAAATAAACACACGAGCAAGATGCCTATCTTTGAAATACTACTCTACATGACCAAAAGTATGTGGACTCCTGCTCGTTGAACATCTCACTCCAAAATCAAAAGGCATTAATATGGAGTTGGTTCCCCCTTTGCTGCTATAACAGCCTCCACTCTTCTGGGAAGTCTTTCCACTAGTTGGAACATTGCTGCAGGGGACTTGCTTCAATTCATCCACAAGAGCATTAGTGAGGTCGAGCACTGATGTAGGGCCGATTAGGCCTGGATTGCAGTCGGCGTTCCAATTCATCCCGCAGTTGTTCAATGGGGTTAGGTTCAGGGCTCTGTGCAGGCCAGTCAAGTTCTTCCACAACGATCTCTTGACCAACCGTTTCTGTATGGACCTCGCTTCGTGCATGGGGGCATTGTCATGCTGAAACAGGAAAGGGCCTTCCCCAAACTGTTGCCACAAAGTTGGAAGCACCGAATCATCTAGAATATCACTGGAACTAAGGGGCCTGAATCATGAAAAACAGTCCCAGACCATTATTCCTCCTCCACCAAACTTTACAGTTGGCATTATGCATCGGGGCAGGTAGCAATCTCCTGGCATTTGCCAAACCCAGATTCGTCCGTCGGACTGCCAGATGGTGAACCATGATTCATCATTCCAGAGAACGTGTTTCCACTGCTCCAGAGTCCAACGGCATCGAGCTATACACCACTCTAGCCGACACTTGGCGTTGCGTATGCTGATCTTATGGAAAGCCATTTCGTAAAGCTTCCAATGAACAGTTATTGTGCTGACAATGTTCCCAGAGGCAGTTTGGAACTAGGTAGTGAGTGTTGCTACTGAGGACAGACGATTTGTATGCGTTACGCACTTCAGCACTCGTTCTGTGAGCTTGTTTGGCCTACCACATCACGGCAGAGCCGTTTTTTGCTCCTAGCTGTTTCCACTTCACAATAACAGCACTTACATTTGACCAGCGAAGCTCTAGCAGGGCAGAAATTTGACAAACTGATTTGTTGGAAAGGAGGCATCTTATGACGGTGCCACAATGAAAGTTACTGAGCGTTTTCAGTAAGACCATTCTACTGCCCACATGCGTCTATGGAGATTGCATGGCGGTGTGCTCGATTTTATACACCTGTCATCAACTCGTGTGGCCGAAATAGCCAAAATCCACTAATTTGAAGGGGTGTCCACATACTTTTGTATATATAGTGTGAATAGATAGTGAAATGGATATGTGTCCACCCCTGGAGACTTCTTTTTGGGGCATAAAACATCCTGTACACTGCACTCTGCTTGGCGCCTTCAGAAGGTTTTGCTAACATCAGCTGTTTTGTCAGTGTCAGGGATTACACCATGTCCAACTTGGCCCTTAGTGGTTCATTAATTGGTAAATCTGTTGTGATAACCCGAGCTGCCTCATTGGCTGGGAATAAGAATGTAAGAATATAGCACGTGTTATTTGGCGGATGGCTTGGTGGTACAGCCTACTACACGACGGCTCGTAGGCGGACTCTAGAGAGACGGTGTGATGGACAGAGAACTCAATGTTAAGAAGGTGTTCCGCGACGTACTGAAGGTGAATCCAGGTGAGATATTAGGAAGGCGTTCCTAATGTTCTGTATAGTCAGTGTATAAATGGAACCAGTGTGTCATTTGGGATGTATATTGGTATATATATCTGGTCTGCTGTGGCTTCCTCTCCTCTCTCAGTGGAGACAATGGGAACCTCAGTCTAGGGACATCTACAGAGGCCCTTATTAATGGTGTTGTCACGGCGAAGGCAAGAGCAGCTTAATCTCTTTCAATTAATAACTCAGGTTGCCGCGGGCGACGGGGCGACGGCCACACACACTGTCCCAGTGTCCCAGCTCTCTCTCTCTCTGTGTGTGTGTGTGTGTGTGTGACACAAACCCACTCTACACCACAGTCATAGTGTACAGACACACACACACACACACACACACACACACACACACACACACACACACACACACACACACACACACACACACACACACACACACACACACACACACACACACACACACACACACACACACACACACACACTGCTTCTCCAGGCCTCTCTCGGTAGCTGAGTGCCTCTCACCTCCATACTGGTAATGAGTCCCCACTCTCCTCAGCAGCCTCCGTCGCCCTGGGCGACATTGGATGCTAGTCCTATCTCTCTGGCTCTTCCAGTATCTCATCAAACAGCCAGATACACAGCACATACACACACATACATCAACACACACACACACATACAGTGCATTCGGGAAAGTATTTAGACCCCTTTACCACATTTTGTTACATTACAGCCTCATTCTAAAATGGATTAAATAGCTTTTTCCCCCCTCATCAATCTACACACGTTACCCCATAATGACAAAGCAAAAAACAACTTGATTGGAGTCCAGCTGTGGTAAATGTAATTGATTGGACATGATTTGGAAAGGCACACAGCTGTCTATATAAGGTCCAACAGTTGACAGTGCATGTCAGAGCAAAAACCAAGCCGTGAGGTCGAAAGAATTGTCCGTAGAGCTCAGAGACAGGATTGTGTCGAGGTACAGATCTGGGGAAGGGTACCAAAAGAGTTGGCCGCCTGTCAAAACTGAGCAATCGGGGGAGAAGGGCCTTGGTTAGGGAGGTGACCAAGAAGCCAATAGTAACTTTTACAGAGCTCCAGAGTTCATCTGGGAAGATGGGAGAACCTTCCAGAAGGACAAGCATCTATGCAGCACTCCACCAATCAGTCCTTTTATGATCAGTCCTCCGTGGCCAGACGGAAGCCACTCCTCAGTCCTGGTCAGGATGGAGGGAAAGATGAACAGAGCAAAGTACAAGAGAGAAACTTGATGAAAACCTGCTCCAGAATGCTCAGGACCTCAGAATGGGGCGAAGGTTCACCTTCCAACAGGACAACGACCCTAAGCACACAGCCAAGACAACGCAGGAGTGGCTTCGGGACAAGTCTCTGAATGTCCTTGAGTGGCACAGCCAAAGTCTGGACTTGAAACCGATCGAACATCTCTGGAGAGACCTGAAAATAGCTGTGCAGCGACGCTCCCCATCCAACCTGACAGAGTTTGAGAGGATCTGCGGAGAAGAATGAGAGAAACTCCCCATATAACAAAGTAAAACTGGTTTAGAAATGTTTGCAAATTTGCACAAAAAAATAAAAACAGACCATTTACTAAGTACTTTATTGAAGCACCTTTGACAGTGATTGAAGCCTCAAGTTTTCTTGGTAGCATTCCCTTTACATTTTTTATTGTTTAACTTGGATCAAACGTTTCGGTTAGCCTTCCACAAGCTTCCCGCAATAAGTTGTGTGAATTTTGGCCCACCCCTCCTGACAGAGCTGGTGTAACTGAGTCAGGTTTGTAGGACTCCTTGCTCGCACACGCTTTTTCAGTTCTGCCCACAACTTTTATGTGGGATTTAGGTCAGGGCTTTGTGATGGCCACTCCAATACCTTGACTTTGTGGTCCTTAAGCCATTTTGCCACAACTTTGGAAGTATGCATGGGGTCGTTGTCCATTTGGAAGACCCATTTGCGACCAAGCTTTAACTTCCTGACTGATGTCTTGAGATGTTGCTTCATTATGTCCACATAATTTTCCTACCTCATGATGCCATCTATTTTGTGAAGTGCACCAGTCCCCCCTGCAGCAAAGCACCCACACAACATGATGCTGCCACCCCCATGCTTCACGGTTGGGATGGTGTTCTTCGGCTTGCAAGCCTCCCCCTTTTTCCTCCAAACAGAACAATGGTCATTATGGCAAACAGTTCTATTTTGTTTCATAAGAAAAAAAAAGTATGATCTTTGTCCCTATTTGCAGTTGCAAACCGTAGTCTGGCTTTTTTATGCTGGTTTTGTAGCGATGAATTTTTCCTTGCTGAGTGGCCTTTCAGGTTATATCTACAGTACCAGTCAATTCTACATTGTAGAATAATAGTGAAGACAAGAAAACTTTGAAATAACACATATGGAATCATGTAGTTACCAAAAAAGTGTTTAACAAATCAAAACATATTTTTGATTTTAGATTCTTCAAAGTTGCCACCCTTTGCCTTGATGGCAGCTTTGCACAATCTTGTCAGCAATTACAGCATTTTGGGGTATGACACTACAAGCTTGGCACAGCTGTATTTGGGGAGTTCTCCCATTCTTCGATGCAGATCCTTTCACGCTCTGTCAGGTTGGATGTGGAGCGTCACTGCACAGCTATTTTCAGATTTCTCCAGAGATGTTCAATCGGGTTCAAGTCCGGGCTCAAAGACTTGTCTTGAAGCTACTTCTGCGTTAACTTTGCTGTGTGCTTAGGGCTGTTGTCCTGTTGGAAGGTGAACCTTCGCCCCAGTCTGAGGTCTGGAGCAGGTTTTCATCAAGGATCTCTCTGTACTTTGCTCCATTCATCTTTGCCTCAATCCTGACCAGTCTCCCAGTCCCTGCCGCTGAAAAACATCCCCACAGCATGATGCTGTCATCTCCATGCTTCAGCGTAGGGATGGTGCCAGGTTTCCTCCAGACGTGACACTTGGAATTCAGGACAGAAAGTTCAATCTTGGTTTCATCAGACCAAAGAATCTTGTTTCTCATGGTCTGAGAGTCTTTAGGTGCCTTTTGGCAAACTCCAAGCGGGCTGTCATGTGCCTTTTACTGAGGAGTGAAACTTTTGTTCTGTACGTAAAGGGTGGTGGTGGTGTTTGTCAATAACAGCTGGAAATCTAATATTAACGATTTTTCAAGGTTTTGCTCGCCTCAGATAGAGTATTTCATTATAACCTGTAGAACAAACTATTTACCTATATTTTTCGTAGCTGTCTATTTACCACCACAAGCTGTTGCTTGCACTAACACCGCATTCAACATGCTATATAAAGCCATAAGCAAACAAGAAAATGCTCATCCAGAGGCGGTGCTCCTAGTGGCCGGGGACTTTAATGCAGGGAAACTTAAATCCGTTTTATCCCATTTCTACCAGCATGTTACATGTTCATCCAGAGGGAAAAAAAAACACCAGACCATCTTTTCTCCACAAACAAAGATGAGTACAAAGCTCTCCCTCACCCTCCATTTTGTAAATCTGACCATAATTCCTTTTCTCCACAAACAGAGACGAGTACAAAGCTCTACCTCACCCTCCATTTTGTAAATCTGACCATAATTCCTGCCTACAAACGAAAACAAAAGCAGGAAGTACCAGTGGTACGCTCAAAACGGAAGAGGTCAGATGATGCAGATGCTAAACTACTGTTTTGCTAGCACAGACTGGAATATGTCCCGGGATTCTTCCGATGGCATTGAGTACATCAGTCACTGGCTACATTAATAAGTGCATCGATGACGTCATCCCCACAGTGACCGTACGTACATACCCCAACCAGAATCCATGGATTACAGGCAACATTCGCACTGAGCTAAAGGGTAGAGCTGCCGCTTTCAAGGTGCGGGACTCTAACCCGGAAGCTTACAAGAAATCCTGCTATGCCCTGCGACGAACCACCAAACAGGCAAAGAGTCAATACAGGGCTAAGATTGAATCATACTACACCAGCTCCGACGCTCGTCTTATGTGGCAGGGCTTGCAAACTATTACAGACTACAAAGGGAAGCACAGCTGTGAGCTGCCCAGTGACACGAGCCTACCAGACGAACTAAATAACTTCTATGCTCGCTTCGAGGCAAGCAACACTGAAGAATGCATGAGAGCACTAGCTGTTCCCGACGACTGTGTAATCACGCTCTCTGTAGCCGATGTGAATCAGACCTTTAAACAGGTCAACATTCACAAGGCCACGAGGCCAGACGGTTTACCAGGACGTGTTCTCCGAGCATGCCCTGACCAACTGGCAAGTGTCTTCATTGACATTTTCAACCTGTCTCTGCCCGAGTCTGTACCAACATGTTTCAAGCAGACCACCATAGTCCCTGGGCCCATGAACACCAAGTGAACCTACCTAAATGACTACCGACCCGTAGCACTCACATCTGTAGTCATGAAGTGCTTTGAAAGACTGGTCATGGATCATATCAACACCATTGTCCCAGAAACCCTAGACCCACTTCAATTTGCATTCCGCCCTAACAGATCCACAGATGATGCAATCTCTATTGCACTCCACACTGCCCTTTACCACCTGGACAAAAGGAACACCTACGTGAGAATGCTATTCATTGACTACAGCTCAGCGTTCAACACCATAGTGCCCTCAAATCTCATCACTAAGCTAAGGACCCTGGGACTAAACACCTCCCTCTGCAACTGGATCCTGGACATCCTGACGGGCCACCCCCAGGTGGTGAGGGTAGGTAATAACACATCTGCCACTCTGATCCTCAACATGGGGGCCTCTCAGGGGTGCGTGCTCAGTCCCCTCCTGTACTCCGTGTTCACCCACGACTGCATTGCCAAGCACGACTCCAACACCATCATTAAGTTTGCCGACGACACAACAGTGGTAGGCCTGATCACCAACAACGATGAGACAGCATTTAGGGAGGAGGTCAGAGACCGGGCAGTGTCATGCCAGGATAACAACCTCTCCCTCAACGTGATCAAAACAAAGGAGATGATCGTGGACTACAGGAAAAGCATGTCCCCGTTCTCATCAACAGGGCTGTAGTGGAGCAGGTTGAGAGCTTCAAGTTCCTTGGTGTCCACATCACCAACGAGCTGTCATAGTCCAAACACACCAAGACAGTCGTGAAGAGGGCACGACTATTCCCCTTCAGGAGACTGAAAAGATTTGGCATGGGTTCCCAGGTCCTCAAAAAGTTATTCAGCTGCACCGTCGAGATCATCCTGACTGATTGCATCACCGCCTGATATGTCAACTGCGAAAGCAAGGCACTACAAAAATCAAATCAAAGAGTAGTGTGTACGGCCCAGTACATCACTAAGGCAAAGCTTCCTGCCATCCAGAACCTCTATACCAAGCGGTGTTAGAGGAAGGCCTTAAAAAAGACTGCAGCCACACTAAGCATAGAATGTTCTCTCTCTGCCACAGCACAGCAAGTAGTACCAGAGGCACAGCAAGTAGTACCAGAGTGCCAAGTCTAGATCCAAAAGGCTTCTGAACAGCTTCTTCCCCCCCAAGCCATAAGACTCCTGAACAGCTAACCAAACGGCTACCTGGACTATTAGCATTTACCCGCACCCCCCCCCCCCTCCCCCCATATTTGTACTCTGCTGCTACACTCTGGTTATTATCTATGCATAGTCACATTTGACAAATTATGACTCAATTCAGGAAACTAGGCATATGTCGCAAGTCACACAACTTCACAGGAGAGCAGTTTTAATATTAAAAACATTTGTTTAGCCAAATGTGTTTTTTTTTGGCAGAAATGACTTTTGGAACATGTGAACTTTCATGTGGCTTAATAACAAACTTGTATGTAATCTGTCATTATAAATACAATTGTTAAATTACGAGCCTTGTTGGTTAACTCCTTGCGACTATAGGGGGTGCTGTTTTCTCATTAGCATAATTTGCATTACAGATTAAACGGCTTCCTACTCAATTCTTACTCGTACAATATGCATATTATTACTATTATTGGATAGAAAACACTCTCTAGTTTCTATAGCCGTTGGAATTTTGTCTCTGAGTGAAACAGAACTCAATCTACAGCACTTTTCATGATAGGGAGTCAGATTTCAAACATTTTGGCCACTGATCTGGAGTCCGTTTAAAGCTCACTGTAAATGCTATGGAGAAACAGACACTGCTTACGTCTTCCCCTGGATGTCAGTGCGTGATGACGCTTTGAATGGTGTCGATTGCGCAATCAGTTTCTCTATAAGACACCAAATAGCGGAAGTAGCTTCCCTTTGCTGCCTGCGCCTTGCGCGCGAAGGACATCGGACTCGCCTCCTTCCAAGCGTTAGTTTAGCCAGTAATATTTCTCCGGTCATATTCAACGGGTGTTTACCCGTTATAGGTGTTATCAGCATCATAAGGTAGTTAATTTGAACCGTTGTATAGCAATTTATATCCTTTTAGTGCGATTTTGAGGCATTGCTTTGTTGTGCACTTTGAAGCGCTGGGCACATTTCGGGGTCCCGGTCGTACGTTAGTGGGCATTTCGACGGACAAGTGGACATCTTTCGACCAAAAGAAGATTAGACCCAAGAAAGGATTCTTTGCCCAAGATTCTGATGGAAGAACATCTCACAGTAAGAACAATTTATGATGATAAATCATGTTTCTGTCAAAAAATGTTAAACGCTTACGCCGCCATTTTGTTTTGTATAGCTTCGCTTGGCGCAACCTGTATTGAAAAGTAAGGATAATAAAAAAAATGTAAATCAGCGATTGCATTAAGAACTAATTTGTCTTTCGATTCCTGTCAACCCTGTATTTTTTAGTCAAGTATATGATTAGCTATTGATTAAACTAGATCACTCAAAGATGGCGACCGACATTTCCAGGCTTGTTTTGCTACTATTTTCATTGTATAACCACGTTTTTTCATGGCTAAATATGCACATTTTCGAACAAACTCTAGATGTATGTTGTAATATGATGTTACAGGAGTGTCATCTGAAGAATTCTGAGAAGGTCAGTGAAAAAATTTATATATTTTGGCGATGATACGATATCGCTCTCTTTGGCTAGAATCAGTGCTCGGGTAACGTTTGCGTATGTGGTATGCTAATATAACGATTTATTGTGTTTTCGCCGTAAAACACTTGGAAAATCTGAAATGTTGTCTGAATTCACAAGATCTGTGTCTTTCCATTGCTATGTGCTGTGTATTTTTAAGAAATGTTTTATGATGAGTAAATTGGTAATACACGTTGCTGTCTGTAGTAATTCTAGGAGCTTTGGTGAGATTTGTGATGCTGGCTGCAATGGCAAACTATGATTTATACCTGAAATATGCACATTTTTCTAACAAAACCTATCCTATACCATAAATATGTTATCAGACTGTCATCTGATGAGGTTTTTTCTTGGTTAGTGGCTATCAATATCTTAGTTTAGCCGAATTGGTGATAGCTACTGGTGTTGAGAGAAAATGGTGGACAAAGAAAAATGGTGATTTTTGCTTACGTGTTTAGCTAATAGATTTACATATTGTGTCTTCCCTGTAAAACATTTTAAAAATCTGAAATGGTGGCTTTATTCACAAGATCTGTATCTTTCATTAGCTGTCTTGTACTTGTGATTTAATGATATTTAGATGCTACTATTTAATTGTGACGCTATGCTAGCGATCCTAATCAGTGTGGGGGGGGGGGGGTGGGGGGTGCTCCCGGATCCGGGGTAGAGGCTCGTTAGAGGTTAAGCAACAAAAAAGGCTAGCAACCTTACCACTAGTCATGATTGGCTGAGATAATGAGTGGGCTGGACATGGCGAGAGAGGAGTTCAGATTGGCCTGGCATAGACGGCTGCTGTCTATTTGAGCTCGTCAGTCTGTGTTGAACGCAGCTTTTTTAAATAATGTATTGTGTAATGAAGCTGCATAAGTGTTGCTCTCCACTTTTTGGAGGATCAGGTTCTGAAATCAGTGGAATTAGAGTATGATAGCTACAGAGATGGAGAAAACACCTGTCTCCGGATTACATCTTCAAACTAAGGGGCAACCGTGGAATGACAGGCGAACGTGTCCATCATGCATGATGATGTATACAGGTGAGATAGCGTTAGCAAGCTACATTTTCAGATGTTACACGTTTTCTAATTTTGACAGAAAGTGGTTTCATTTCAAGCTAAAGTGTACTGTTAGCTAGCTAGCTAACCTTAGCTGTCTGTCTCCCTAGCTATCGTTGCGTGTATGACTAGCTAACATTAGCTGGCGGTCTTCCTGGTTATTGTTGCGTGTATGACTAGCTAACATTAGCTGGCGGTCTCCCTGGTTATCGTTGCGTGTATGACTAGCTAACATTAGCTGTCTGTCTCCCTAGCTATCGTTGCATGTATGACTAGCTAACATTAGCTGTCTGTCTCCCTAGCTATCGTTGCGTGTATGACTAGCTAACATTAGCTGTCTGTCTCCCTAGCTATCGTTGGGTGTATGACTAGCTAACATTAGCTGTCTGTCTCCCTAGCTGATGTCATTATTTGTTTCCCAGAGCTGTTTTCTGTTCTAGTTAGAGCCTAATGTTAGCTAGCTAACATTGAACCTGGTTGGTTAGCTCCCAGCACTGTGGCCATTGTTGGCACTGTTCATTGTTGTTTAACTAGCTAACGTTGGCTGGCTGGCTCGTTCGCTAATGCTACGTGACGTGTGTACAACACCCGTTGAATATGGCTGGTGTCAGTAAACATCTGCAAAAAAGCATAATGAAATTGTTGCTGGTTAGGCTGTTTTCTGTTATCCAGAGGTAAACAAATCATCGGCCAGAGCGTCAGGTGTGCGCTCTGAGAGCGAAACGAGATGGGTTGGCTTAAAGATTAAGTGGTTGTGAACGATGCTGAATTGGGTGTAGACAACGAAGAGTTCTTCACTAGATAGCAGAACATTCAAAGGCCATTTTCTCTAAAGTGAGTCACAAGTTGATCAACTTTCAAAGCAGAATTACTTTCCCATTGTTCCTCAAATGCAGTGTATGATGCACCATTTTGAGTATCTACTTTAATAAAATGGAAAAGAACATCATTTAAAATTTTCGATACATAAGACCCGAATCCAGCCACAAATAACATTTGACTTGATTTGATATGGCGCCAGGACAACAACCTTTTCTTCAATATCCTGACTGTGGACTACAGAAAATGGAGGGGGTGTAGTGGAGAGCTTCAAGTGCCTCGGTGTCCCCCTCACTAAGGAGCTTTGTTTCGATGTCCTTTTTTCTTTTATTTGTAGTAGTGCTGTATTTGTGTTAGCAAACCCTCGTAGTACACAGTATTTACAAAGGAAGTGACAGTTCAAATATGCCATCCTCCTTCTTTACGTTATTTTACCCCGTTCCCTTTTAAATGCAAACAGTATTGTATGTTTGCGTTCCAATGATTCCTACTTTGATTGCGAGTTACAGTGAAAACCAAGCTACCCATAGAGACAGTTTGCAGTGTATGAGGGAGCTGAGATTCAGAGCGCATCAGGTAGAACACAAGGGGTTGTCATGGCCTCACTGAGAAGAGAGAAGAACTATGGAGAAGAATTATGAACCGAACAGGGACCGTATAAAACACACAAAGGAAGGAAAATAGCAACAGCAACAGCCGCCAGATTTTGTTTTTTGCTATATACAAAGCTCAGAGAGAGTAGCAACGCTGTGGTCAGGATTCCACTAAGCATTCAAAACACTGCAAAATCAAACTGAAATGTCCCTTGAAATGAATTTGAAAAACACATGTAAAACCCATACATACTGTTCCACATTCATGAGCAGTGTATAATCTCACTAAGCATTCAAAACACTGCAAAAGGGGATCTGTAACGTCCCAGATAGAAAACACAATGGCTAGACTAGCGATAGCAGCTGTACCTCTGGTTCAGTACAAAGCAAGAGCAACACTGTCGTCAGAGTCTGTATTCAGAAAGACTCAGGGGTGGAATGCTGATAAAGGATCAGGTCCCCTTATCTCCAATAAAATCTCATCCATTATGGTGTTAAAGGGAAAACTGACCCAAAGGCAGCACTCTGAATACAGACCCTTTGATCTCACAAAGATATGAAACACACTGACAATATGAAAACAATCTGCAAAGTGCCCTGTCTCAACTAACACCACAGCAAGAGATGTAAGTCAACTAGCTGGCCATCAAATCATTACTAATCTGTCTACTGTACACTGAAACAAACTACAGGTAATTAAGTGGGTCTTCCTCAGATCTTAAGGTTCCTTAGAGCACTCTCGCCCGATAAAGAACCTTTGATTTAAGTCACTTTAACTATACCTACATGTACATATTACCTCAATTACCTCGACTAACCGGTGCCCCTGCACATTGACTCTGTACCGATACCCCCTGTATATAGCCTCCACATTGACTCAGTACCATAATACCCTGTATATAGCCTCCACATTGACTCTGTACCGTAATACCCTGTATATAGCCTCCACATTGACTCTGTACCGGTACCCCCTGTATATAGCCTCCACATTGACTCTGCACCGGTACCCCCTGTATATAGCCTCCACATTGACTCTGTACCGTAATACCCTGTATATAGCCTCCACATTTGACTCTGTACCGGTACCCCCTGTATATAGCCTCCACATTGACTCTGCACCGGTACCCCCTGTATATAGCCTCCACATTGACTCTGCACCGGTACCCCCTGTATATAGCCTCCACATTGACTCTGTACCGGTACCCCCTGTTTATAGCCTCCACATTGACTCTGTACCGTAATACCCTGTATATAGCCTCCACATTGACTCTGTACCGTAATACCCTGTATATAGCCTCCACATTGACTCTGTACCGTGATGCCCTGTATATAGCCTCCACATTGACTATGTACCGTAATACCCTGTATATAGCCTCCACATTGACTCTGTACCGTAATACCCTGTATATAGCCTCCACATTGACTCTGTACCGTAATAACCTGTATATAGCCTCCACATTGACTCTGTACCGTAATATCCTGTATACAGCTTCGCTACAGTTATTTTACTGCTGCTCTTTAAATATTTGTTACTTTTATTTCTTATTTTTTACTTATTCGTTTTGTATTTAACATGTTTTTTTTTAACTGCATTGTTGGTTAACGGCTTGTAAGTAAGCATTAGAAATATAGGAACAAATTGAAATTTGATGTGATATTTCCCAGCATGCTCTATTGAAGGTACATTTCAAAAAATGTTTTGTTTTAATAATAATGTTTTTGGTTCGCCCCCAGGCTCTGTCGCAGCCGGCCGCGACCGGGAGGTCCGTGGGGCGACGCACAATTGGCATAGCGTCGTCCGGGTTAGGGAGGGTTTGGCCGGTAGGGATTTCCTTGTCTCATCGCGCTCCAGCGACTCCTGTGGCGGGCTGGGCGCAGTGGACGCTAACCAAGGGTGCCAGGTGCACGGTGTTTCCTCCGACACATTGGTGCGGCTGGCTTCCGGGTTGGAGGCGCGCTGTGTTAAAGAAGCAGTGCGGCTTGGTTGGGTTGTGCCTCGGAGGACGCATGGCTTTCGACCTTCGTCTCTCCCGAGCCCGTACGGGAGTTGTAGCGATGAGACAAGATAGTAATTACTAGCGATTGGATACCACGAATATTGGGGAGAAAAGGGGATAAAATTTATTACAAAAAATAAAAAATAATAATAATGTTTTTGCATATACACTGATTGATTAATTCATGTTATTCTATTCAAATACAAATAACTGAATATTGTCTAATCTTTTCCAATCTGTTAGTTGGACTTATTGCACCCGTTACTGAAATGGTTTATCCAGTTTAGATTTTTAAGGTATTCTCATATCTTACTCTTCCCAACCCTGGAAGTCATTCTGAATGCAGGTTGCAGATGAATAGAAATTCCAAATGTTGGATATTCCTACCTTGGCTGGATTCCAATAGGAATTATATATTACCTTGCAAGCCAGCATAATGTAGCTTGCAAGCCAGCTTAATGTAGCTTGCAGGCCTGATTGTAAACTATGTGTTTCAGACCACTGTATTAGGTCAAAACTAGGCCTTCAAATGAAGGCCTTATGAAAAATGGATTGTCATAAATAATATAATTTTAATAACAACAGGATCTTACTCGGTGAAGGCCACAGGACTGGAAATGAATGAACGCAACAGCCCTGTCTCTGTCACTAGAAAACACAGTCATGGGTGGTACTGGTAACTTCAAATTTCACTTGAAAGACATCATGGGAAATATGCAAATAAGGCTTAAAACCGTACAGCAGTTGTAATGTAGTGATCATTATGCCATAATCCAGTCTATCATACTGTGGGATTCCAGCCTCATGTTTTACAGTAGCCAGAGAGTGGGAATGATATGCCATGTGAACCAAAGGATCGATGATAACGGTGACACGCTCTGGACATCTGGTAACCAAGAAACTCATCCTTATTCAAAAAGCTCCCGCCGTCAATACCTGTTGACGTTGACCCCCGAGCTATCGGAAGAAGAGGACGACCTGAACACTTGTCCACATGCCTTCTGAACAACCAGATCGAGACCTGGATCCATAAGCAATCTAAACAGTGGGATGTTACACCAGGGATATTCAATTCCAGCCCTGGTTTTGACATTTTTGTAATTGTTCTTCAAAGAACCATCCCATGTATAGTTCCTCAGAGAGCCTAAAGTGGTTCCCCTAGAGTATTGCTCTAAAATAACCTTATTTGGTTCCAACTTGTACCTTATTTTAAATTTAAATAAAAGTGCCAAATCAGTGGATATCAAATATTTACTAAACTGTTTCTATTTACATTTTATGATAATACAACATAACAAATCACAAACAAACACTGTTAAAGCCAACGTCATCTAACATATATGGCATTTCAATCTGACTATCCCCATGATAACAGATTACTGCACTTGTACATAGCCCATCTATAATATAGCCCATCTATAATTTAGCCCACACAACTACCGCTTCCCCTACTGTATTTATTTATTTTGCTCCTTTGCACCCCATTATTTCTATTTCTACTTTGCACATTCTTCCACTGCAAATCTACCATTCCAGTGTTTTACTTGCTATATTGTATTTACTTCGCCACCATGGCCTATTTATTGCCTTTACCTCCCTTATCTCACCTCATTTGCTCACATTGTATATAGACTTATTTTTCTACTGTATTATTGACTGTATGTTTGTTTTACTCCATGTGTAACTCTGTGTTGTTGTATGTGTCGAACTGCTTTGCTTTATCTTGGCCAGGTCGCAATTGTAAATGAGAACTTGTTCTCAACTTGCCTAACTGGTTAAAGGAAGGTGAAATAAACAAAATAAATTAAAATAAACTTGGTCCAACAGTGAGGCTGTAGTGATTCAAACCTATAGCTCTAGGACAGTGTTATAGTGATATAGTTACATTTGTAAAGAACGTACATCTTTAGCAAAAAAATGCTATTTCTATAAACTAATGCTCTCTGCATCTCTATAAACTAATGCTCTCTGTATCTCTATAAACTAATGCTCTCTGCATTTCTATAAACTAATGCTCTCTGCATCTCTATAAACTAATGCTCTCTGCATCTCTATAAACTAATGCTCTCTGTATCTCTATAAACTAATGCTCTCTGCATCTCTATAAACTAATGCTCTCTGTATCTCTACAAACTAATGCTCTCTGCATCTCTATAAACTAATGCTCTCTGCATCCCTACAGACTAATGCTCTCTGCATCTCTATAAACTAATGCTCCCTGCATCTCTATAAACTAATGCTCTCTGCATCTCTATAAACTAATGCTCTCTGCATCTCTATAAACTAATGCTCTCTGCATCTCTATAAACTAATGCTCTCTGCATCTCTATAAACTAATGCTCTCTGCATCTCTATAAACTAATGCTCTCTGCATCTCTATAAACTAATGCTCTCTGTATCTGTAACGGATGTGAAATGGCTAGCTAGTTAGCGGGTACGCGCTAATAGCGTTTCAATCAGTTACGTCACTTGCTCTGAAACCTATAAGTATTGTTGCCCCTTGCTCTGCAAGGGCCGCAGCTTTTGTGGAGCGATGGGTAACGATGCTTCGTGAGTGACTGTTGTTGATGTGTGCAGAGGGTCCCTGGTTCGTGCCCGTGTTGGGGCGAGGGAACGCCGTACAGTTAAACTGTTACACATCTCTATAAACTAATGCTCTCTGCATCTCTATAAACTGATGCTCTCTGTATCTCTATAAACTAATGCTCTCTGCATCTCTATAAACTAATGCTCTCTGCATCTCTATAAACTAATGCTCTCTGCATCTCTATAAACTAATGCTCTCTGCATCTCTATAAACTAATGCTCTCTGTATCTGTAACGGATGTGAAATGGCTAGCTAGTTAGCGGGTACGCGCTAATAGCGTTTCAATCAGTTACGTCACTTGCTCTGAAACCTATAAGTAGTGTTGCCCCTTGCTCTGCAAGGGCCGCAGCTTTTGTGGAGCGATGGGTAACGATGTTTCGTGAGTGACTGTTGTTGATGTGTGCAGAGGGTCCCTGGTTCGTGCCCGTGTTGGGGCGAGGGAACGCCGTACAGTTAAACTGTTACACATCTCTATAAACTAATGCTCTCTGCATCTCTATAAACTGATGCTCTCTGTATCTCTATAAACTAATGCTCTCTGTATCTCTATAAACTAATGCTCTCTGCATCTCTATAAACTGATGCTCTCTGTATCTCTATAAACTAATGCTCTCTGTATCTCTATAAACTAATGCTCTCTGTATCTCTATAAACTAATGCTCTCTGTATCTCTATAAACTAATGCTCTCTGTATCTCTATAAACTAATGCTCTCTGCATCTCCATAAACTAATGCTCTCTGTATCTCTATAAACTAATGCTCTCTGCATCTCTATAAACTGATGCTCTCTGTATCTCTATAAACTAATGCTCTCTGTATCTCTATAAACTAATGCTCTCTGTATCTCTATAAACTAATGCTCTCTGCATCTCAATAAACTAATGCTCTCTGTATCTCTATAAACTAATGCTCTCTGCATCTCTATAAACTAATGCTCTCTGTTTCTCTATAAACTAATGCTCTCTGTATCTCTATAAACTAATGCTCTCTGTATCTCTATAAACTAATGCTCTCTGTATCTCTACAAACGAATGCTCTCTGTATCTCTATAAACTAATGCTCTCTGCATCTCTATAAACTAATGCTCCCTGTATCTCTACAAACTAATGCTCTCTGTATCTCTATAAACTAATGCGCTCTGCATCCCTACAGACTAATGCTCTCTGTATCTCTATAAACTAACACTCTCTGCGTCTCTGTAAAGTAATACGCTGTATCTTTAAAACAAAACTTTTGATTAAACAAACATTAGCAGTCATTAACACAGACACAAATAACTTCTCTAATTGTCGAACATTCCAATCTGTTAACAAGTCATTATAACTAGAATGTCACAGCTACGTTTGAAACAAACACATCAGAAAAATGGTAAAGCTCCTTTCACATATAGTATAATTATAGATCCATTTAATAGCACATTTATGTCATATTTGAGGGGAAAAAATTATCATTCTATAAGAAGTATCTGAATTGCTTTCCTTCTACAGAACGACAGATGGCATCTGCACTATGCTTGTCCTAAGAATGAACATCTTATTAAACCATTATCCCTGATCGATACTTCAGGAGTGAAAATTATAGATGTTCTGCTTTCTAGTTTTTGCATTATCTAGTACTATTCAATAATCCAGATAATTACAGCAATATATTAAAGAAGGTGGTTCCAAAATGTGAAAGGGGGGTGGTTCCAAAATGTGAAAGCGGGGTGGTTCCAAAATGTGAAAGCGGGGTGGGTCCAAAATGTGAAAGCGGGGTGGGTCCAAAATGTGAAAGCGGGGTGGGTCCAAAATGTGAAAGCGGGGTGATTCCAAAATGTTAAAGGGGGGTGGGTCCAAAATGTGAAAGCGGGGTGGGTCCAAAATGTTAAAGGGGGGTGAATCCAATATGTTAAAGGGGGGGTGATACCAAAATGTTAAAGGAGGGTGATACCAAAAAGTTAAAGGGGGGTGATTCCAATATGTTAAAGGGGGGGTGATACCAAAATGTTAAAGGAGGGTGATACCAAAATGTTAAAGGGGGGTGATTCCAATATGTTAAAGGGGGGGTGATTCCAATATGTTAAAGGGGGGGTGATACCAATATGTTAAAGGGGGGGTGATACCAATATGTTAAAGGGGGGGTGATACCAATATGTTAAAGGGGGTGATACCAATATGTTAAAGGGGGGTGATACCAATATGTTAAAGGGGGGTGATACCAATATGTTAAAGGGGGGTGATACCAATATGTTAAAGGGGGGTGATACCAATATGTTAAAGGGGGTTGATACCAATATGTTAAAGGGGGGTGATACCAATATGTTAAAGGGGGTGATACCAATATGTTAAAGGGGGGTGATACCAATATGTTAAAGGGGGGTGATACCAATATGTTAAAGGGGGGGTGATTCCAATATGTTAAAGGGGGGTGATACCAATATGTTAAAGGGGGGTGATTCCAATATGTTAAAGGGGGGGTGATTCCAATATGTTAAAGGAGGGTGATACCAATATGTTAAAGGGGGGTGATACCAATATGTTAAAGGGGTAATTCCGTCGCTCAATTTCTTGAAATGAAAGAAATGAAACACAACATTCTAGAATGCGCAATAATTACCATATAAATGATTCCCTCGAACACCTCTAGTCTCAGTAAACTGTTGTGGAGAGAAATCAAGCTTATCTGATATGCAAAAATATGTGTTTGCTTAGACAGGAGAACTTTAGCAGGGATAAACATTTAGATAGTGACTCTCATTCATTCCATCTCTGTCTCTTGTAATTAATAATCAACATGGCTAAGAAATGGTCCTCTCCAGTTCATACAGATGAGTTACTCTGTGTGTGTGTGTGTGTGTGTGTGTGTGTGTGTGTGTGTGTGTGTGTGTCTGTGTGTGTGTCTGTGTGTGTGTCTGTGTGTGTGTCTGTGTGTGTGTCTGTGTGTGTGTCTGTGTGTGTGTCTGTGTCTGTGTCTGTGTCTGTGTCTGTGTCTGTGTCTGTGTCTGTGTCTGTGTCTGTGTCTGTGTCTGTGTCTGTGTCTGTGTCTCTGTCTCTGTCTCTGTCTCTGTCTCTGTCTCTGTCTCTGTCTCTGTCTCTGTCTCTGTCTCTGTGTCTCTGTGTCTCTGTGTCTCTGTGTCTCTGTGTCTCTGTGTCTCTGTGTCTCTGTGTCTCTGTGTCTCTGTGTCTCTGTGTGTCTGTGTGTGTCTGTGTCTGTGTGTGTCTGTGTCTGTGTCTCTGTGTCTCTGTGTCTCTGTGTCTCTGTGTCTCTGTGTCTCTGTGTCTCTGTGTCTCTGTGTCTCTGTGTCTGTCTGTGTGTGTCTGTGTGTGTCTGTGTCTGTGTGTGTCTGTGTCTGTGTGTGTCTGTGTCTGTGTGTGTGTCTGTGTGTGTGTGCATAAAATCAACATTCCATTGGACTAAAACAGCAGAATAAAACAATGTGATTAAGGCACAGCGGGGTTCCGTCGTCACACAAATGACGGCAGAGCGAACATCTAGCACTATTCAACAAACACCATAACATATGTAACTGTTAATATTTCATGCAAAGTTCTAAAAAAACAGTGTTTTGCTTGTAAGAAAAGTTTACTTTCAAACAAGCACTCTGAGGTTGACTAAGGTCGACATATGGTAATATATTTGACAGGACCGGGTGCATTGTTAGTCACAAGGACATATTTTTCTGTCCAAAGAAAGTTGGACAGACACACACACACACACACACACACACGGACACACGCACACACACACACACACGGACACACTGACACACACACACACACACACACACACACACACACACACAGTCAGTCCTTTGTATGTTGGTGTAAGACGAGCTTTCTTTGATCAAATGCAACAGCAGAAACCAGAACTATTCTGGATGAGAGACGAAACTTGAATGGATGTTGAGCTTGTTGCCAATGTATTTCTAAAGCTTGGATGTTATGACAAGATTAGCTATATATCTGAAATGGCAGGTTCTTTTTCTATTCTGTTTCATATGATTCTGTATGTATGTATGCTTGTTTCGTTTTGTCACAGAAGATACAGTGTCTTATAAGCCCATTGTTTATATTAATAAAATAAAACAATCAAATCACATACACACCCTCCTGTTTACCAGATGACAGGCCCACTTTGCCCTCTGTGCCCGTCTCACAGCCTCCTGGGGACCTCAGCCGAGGCAGGTAGAGCAGAAATGATGTTGGGGATGTGAGCTGTCGTTTGGGTTATTCGCCACCTGTAGTGCACAGGTGCAGCTTGCAACACTTTCTGTCTCACTGCACAGCAGAGACATAGCCCCAACAGGTCTGGAGGAAGAGGAGGAGTAGGAGGAGGTGGATGAAGACAAGAGGGAGGAGGAGGAGAATGACGAGGAGGATTAAAATAAGAGGGAGGAAGAGGAGGAGAGGGATGACGAGGTGGAAGATGAAGACCAGAGGGAAGAGGAGGAGAGGGATGACGAGGTGGAAGATGAAGACAATAGGGAAGAAGAGCAGAGGGATGACGAGGTGGAAGATGAAGACAAGAGGGAGGAGAGGGACGAGGAAGAGGAGGAGGAGAGGGACGAGGAAGAGGAGGAGGAGAGGGACGAGGAAGAGGAGGAGGAGAGGGACGAGGAAGAGGAGGAGGAGAGGGACGAGGGATGAGGAAGAGTAGGAGGAGAGGGACGAGGAAGAGGAGGAGGAGAGGGATGAGGAAGAGTAGGATGAAAACAAGAGTGAGGAGTAGGAGGAGGAAGAGGAGGAGAATGACTGGAGAACCGGATAAGTTAATTCATGTATTTATAAGATGTGAAACATGGACACTATACCATATAGTCTAAAGTATTAAATAGTCTACAGTATAATATACAGTATTACATAGTCTACATTATTAAGTAGTCTACATTACAATATACAGTATTAAATAGTCTACAGTATTAAATAGTCTACAGTACAATATACAGTATTAAATAGTCTATAGTATTAAATAGTCTACAGTACAATATACAGTATTAAATAGTCTATAGTATTAAATAGTCTACAGTACAATGTACAGTATTAAATAGTCTACAGTATTAAATAGTCTACAGTACAATGTACAGTATTAAATAGTCTACAGTATTAAGTAGTCTACAGTACATGATACAGTATTAATTAGTCTACAGTATTAAATAGTCTACAGTATTAAATAGTCTACAGTATTAAATAGTCTACAGTACAATGTACAGTATTAAATAGTCTACAGTATTAAGTAGTCTACAGTACAGTATACAGTATTAAATAGTCTACAGTAGAATATACAGTATTAAATAGTCTACAGTATTAAATAGTCTACAGTACAATATACAGTATTAAATAGTTTACAATATTAAATATTAGTGCAGTATTTGTATTAGTGCAGATAGTTTGCAGTCTTTCCAGGTTTAGTTTGAAGTGATTGTGTTAGCTGTGTTGTTGGCTAGCTCCTGGTGATTGTGTTAGCTGTGTTGTTGGCTAGCTCCTGGTGATTGTGTTAGCTGTGTTTTTGGCTAGCTCCTGGGGATTGTGTTAGCTGTGTTGTTGGCTAGCTCCTGGTGATTGTGTTAGCTGTGTTGTTGGCTAGCTCCTGGTGATTGTGTTAGCTGTGTTGTTGGCTAGCTCCTGGTGATTGTGGTAGCTGTGTTGTTGGCTAGCTCCTGGTGATTGTGTTAGCTGTGTTGTTGGCTAGCTCCTGGGGATTGTGTTAGCTGTGTTGTTGGCTAGCTCCTGGTGATTGTGTTAGCTGTGTTGTTGGCTAGCTCCTGACGAGAGAGCACATTTTCTATGCCAGGTGCAATCACGCAATCATTAGCTCGTTGTTATGGATGTATCCAAATAAATGTCACTAGAAAACAGGTTGAACAAACACAAATGCAGCTACTTTGCTGTTATTCTGGCTGCACTGTTTGACGTGACAGTAAGTTAGCCGTAGATGGCAATGGAACATTTAGAACGAACGACCCATAGATACAGAACAAAAAAGACTGAAAGACTGGGTCGTCTCTGGCAACCGAACCGATAGAAAGTATGACCAGCCGGCTTGGGTAGCAACCCCAGATTCGTGTTGAGACTATATCTTGTGGAAGGATGAAATATTATAAATAAATTAATCACAATTAAGGTTTTAATGAAAATATGTCAATCATTATTTGAATATGTTGGTAACCCGTTGTATGAAAGTGATAATGCCCTCGAAGCCGGTGTTTAGAGGATTTAGATAATGCCCTCGAAGCCAGTGTTTAGAGGATTTAGATAATGCCCTCGAAGCCAGTGCTTAGAGGATTTAGATAATGCCCTCGAAGCCAGTGCTTAGAGGATTTAGATAATGCCCTCGAAGCCAGTGTTTAGAGGATTTAGATAATGCCCTCGAAGCCAGTGTTTAGAGGATTTAGATAATGCCCTCGAAGCCAGTGTTTAGAGGATTTAGATAATGCCCTCGAAGCCAGTGTTTAGAGGCCCATCAACACCTGTATCAATATATTCTCCAAAAACCGTCTTCTCTGGAATTATCACTCAAATAGTCTACAGTACAGTATTCAGTATTAAATAGTCTACTGTACAGTATACAGTACTAAATAGTATACAGTACAGTATACAGTACTAAATAGTATACAGTACAGTATACAGTACCATATAGTATTCAGTAGAGTATACATTGTGTAATAGTCTACAGTACAGTATACCGTACTAAATAGTACACAGTACAGTATACAGTACTAAATAGTATTCAGTAGAGTATACATTGTGTAATAGTCTACAGTACAGTATACAGTACTAAATATTATACCGTACAGTATCTAGTATTAAATAGTCTACAGTACAGTGTAGAGTATGTAATAATGTACAGTACAGTATAGACTATTATATTGCTTACAGTACAGCATACAGTATTGCATAGTCTATAGTACACTAAACAGTATATAGTATTTATTAGTCTACAATACAATATTGAGTATAAAATAGTCTACAGTACAGTTTACAATATTAAATAGTCTACAGTACAGTATACTGTTTCAGTGGTGTCAAGTACTTAAGTAAAAAATACTTTAAAGTACTACCTACGTAATTTTGGGGCGGTATCTGTACTTTACTATTTGTATTTTTGAAAACTTTTACTTTCACTTCACTACATTACTAAATGATATTCTGCACTTTTTACTCCATATATTTTCCATGACACCCAAAATTACTCATTACATTTTGAATGCTTAGCAGGACATAAAATCCCTTTTCAACAGAACATCCCTGTTCATCCCTACTGCCTCTCATCTGGCAGACTAACTAAACACATATGCCATGTTTTTAAATGGTGTGTTGGAGTGTGACACTGGCTAAACATGAATAACAATATAAGAACATTGTGCCGTTTGGGTTCCATAAAATTAGGACAGTTTTATTATTTGTACTTAGACTTTTACATTTGATATTTAAGTATATTTAAAAGAAAATACTTTTTAGAGTTGTATTTTACTGGGGGACTTCAACTTTGACTTGAGACATTTCCTATTAAGGCATCTTTACTTTTACTCAAGTATGACAATAGAGTAATTGTTACACCATTGTACAGTATACATTAGTCTACAATACAGTATCCAATACCAGCCCATAGCCAACATACAAGGCTGTGAACATGACATGTTTCTATGTTTTATAGTAAAAAAGGAATTGTCTCTATGTGCGCTGACAGTCGGGAAGCAAGTTCAGGGAGTGTGTGTTTTAATAAATAAACAAAACAATAAACACCTAACACAAACAACGCACAGACATGATCCAGGAACCAAAAAGGAAGTGACATAAATAGGGAAGGTAAATCAGGGAAGTGATGGAGTCCAGGTGAGTCTGATGACGCGCAGGTGCACGTAACGATGGTGACAGGTGTGTGCCACAAACGAGCAACCTGTCGACCTAGAGGCCGGAGATGGACCAGCCTGGCGACCTAAAGGCCGGAGAGGGAGCAGCCTGGTGACCTAAAGGCCGGAGAGGTTAGCAGCCTGGTGACCTAAAGGCCGGAGAGGTTAGCAGCCTGGCGACCTAAAGGCCGGAGAGGTTAGCAGCCTGCGACCTAAAGGCCGGAGAGGTTAGCAGCCTGGCGACCTAAAGGCCGGAGAGGGAGCAGCCTGGCGACCTAAAGGCCGGAGAGGGACCAGCCTGGCGACCTAAAGGCCGGAGAGGTTAGCAGCCTGGCGACCTAAAGGCCGGAGAGGTTAGCAGCCTGGCGACCTAAAGGCCGGAGAGGTTAGCGGCCTGGCGACCTAAAGGCCGGAGAGGTTAGCAGCCTGGCGACCTAAAGGCCGGAGAGGGACCAGCCTGGCGACCTAAAGGCCGGAGAGGGACCAGCCTGGCGACCTAAAGGCCGGAGAGGGACCAGCCTGGCGACCTAAAGGCCGGAGAGGGAGCAGCCTGGCGACCTAAAGGCCGGAGAGGGACCAGCCTGGCGACCTAAAGGCCGGAGAGGGACCAGCCTGGCGACCTAAAGGCCGGAGATGGACCAGCCTGGCGACCTAAAGGCCGGAGAGGGACCAGCCTGGCGACCTAAAGGCCGGAGAGGGACCAGCCTGGCGACCTAAAGGCCGGAGAGGGAGCAGCCTGGTGACCTAAAGGCCGGAGAGGGACCAGCCTGGCGACCTAAAGGCCGGAGATGGACCAGCCTGGCGACCTAAAGGCCGGAGAGGGACCAGCCTGGCGACCTAAAGGCCGGAGAGGGAGCAGCCTGGTGACCTAAAGGCCGGAGAGGGACCAGCCTGGCGACCTAAAGGCCGGAGAGGGACCAGCCTGGCGACCTAAAGGCCGGAGAGGTTAGCAGCCTGGCGACCTAAAGGCCGGAGAGGGACCAGCCTGGCGACCTAAAGGCCGGAGATGGACCAGCCTGGCGACCTAAAGGCCGGAGAGGGACCAGCCTGGTGTCCTAAAGGCCGGAGAGGGACCAGCCTGGCGACCTAAAGGCCGGAGAGGGACCAGCCTGGCGACCTAAAGGTCGGAGAGGGACCAGCCTGGCGACCTAAAGGCCGGAGAGGGACCAGCCTGGCGACCTAAAGGCCGGAGAGGGAGCAGCCTGGCGACCTAAAGGCCGGAGAGGGAGCACACTTAACAGGAAGATAGAGGAAGATAAGGGTTTCTAACGACATCATCAGTGTGCATCACATGATTTTAACCAATTATGAGTAAACATAACCTACTAATTGCCTCCTAATGGTCTACTCATTGTATACTAATTGGCTACTAATTGGCTACTAATTGTCTACTAATTGTCTACCAATTGGTTGATGATTTCATTATAAACACTTATCTCCTCTGTGTTTTTATTTACTACAGAACATAGAAGTGTTCACATCTTTTGATGTCGGGGGTGGCGTTGGAGATGAAGAATATGAAGTAGAAAAATGTTTGAAGTTTCCCTTTAATTGAAACAATAACAAAACGGTTACCCCGCCTGTGATTTGATTAAAAACGCTGAGGAGAAATATAACCACTCTCAAATTCAAAGCGAGAGCTATGTAGGCAAGGACTTACAATACCATCCACGCTATCAATATTATAGTTTTAACCATGTTCTGAGTGGTTGTTGACATTTAATTTGCTTGCAATTTTCTTCAAATATAACAAGCTTATATTTTGTATTCTGATGGAGTACGACTAAGGTCATGAGACATTTATAAGTTATATTCTTCAATAATCAATGGGTACATATCATTAATTTAAAAGTTATATTCTTCAATAATCAATGGGTATACAGTGTATTTGGAAAGTATTCAGACCCCTTGACTTTTCCCACATTTTGGTATGTCACATTCTTATTCTAAAATGTATTAAATCATTTTTTCCCTTCAACAATCTACACACAATACCCATAATGAGAAACAGAATAAATAAATGTTTTAATGCAAATGTATTACAAATAAGAAACAGAAATACTCTACTTAAATACGTATTCAGACCCTTTGTTATAAGACTTGAAATTGAGCTCAGGTGCATCCGGTTTCCGTTTAACATCCTTGAGAAGTTTATACACCTTGATTAAAGTCCACCTGTGGTAAATTCAATTGAATGGACATGATTTGGAAAGGCACACAGCTGTGTATAAAAGGTCCCACAGTTGACAGTGCATGTCAGAGCAAAAACCAAGCCATGAGGTCAAAGCAATTGTCTGTAGAGCTCTATTGTGTCGAGGCACAGATCTGGGGAAAGGTACCAAAACATGTCTACAGCATTGAAGGTCCCCAAGAACATAGTGGCCTCTATCATTCTTAAATGGAAGAAGTTTGGAATTACCAAGACTCTTCCTGGAGCTGGCCGCCCAAACAAACTGAGCAATCGGGGGAGAAGGGCCTTGGTCAGGGAGGTCTCTGGGCTAGTTAGTGGGTCACCATGGTTACCAAGCCTTAAAGGGACAGACTCCTCTCTGGCTCTGAGGTAGTTAGTGGGTCACCATGGCCACCAAGCCTTAAAGGGACAGACTCCTCTCTGGCTCTGGGGTAGTTAGTGGGTCACCGTGGTTACCAAGCCTTAAAGGGACAGACTCATCTCTCATTCCTGGTTCTCTGAACAGGTCATCCTATAACAGCCTGGTTCTCTGAACAGGTCATCCTATAACAGCCTGGTTCTATGAACACGTCATCCTATAACAGCCTGGTTCTCTGAACAGGTCATCCTATAACAGCCTGGTTCTCTGAAGAGGTCATCCTATAACAGCCTGGTTCTCTGAACAGGTCATCCTATAAGAGCCTGGTTCTCTGAACAGGTCATCCTATAACAGCCTGGTTCTCTGAAGAGGTCATCCTATAACAGTCTGGTTCTCTGAACAGGTCATCCTATAACAGCCTGGTTCTCTACGAACGTCATCCTATAACAGCCTGTTTCTCTGAACACGTCATCCTATAACAGCCTGGTTCTCTGTGAATGTCATCCTATAACAGCCTGGTTCTCTGAACAGGTTATCCTATAACAGCCTGGTTCTCTGAACAGGTCATCCTATAACAGCCTGGTTCTCTGAACATGTCATCCTATAACAGCCTGGTTCTCTGTGAACGTCATCCTATAACAGCCTGGTTCTCTAAACAGGTCATCCTATAACAGCCTGGTTCTCTGAACAGGTCATCCTATAACAGCCTGGTTCTCTAAACAGGTCATCCTATAACAGCCTGGTTCTCTGAACACATCATCCTATAACAGCCTGGTTCTCTGAACACGTCATCCTATAACAGCCTGGTTCTCTGAACATGTCATCCCTGACCAAGAACCCAATGGTCACTCTGACAGAGCCCCAGGGTTCCTCTGAGGAGATGGGAGAACCTTCCAGAAGGACAACTTTGCAGCACTCCACCAATCAGGCCTTTATGGTAGAGTTGCCAGATGGAAGCCACTCCTCAGTAAAAGGCAAATGACAGCCCACTTGGAGTTTTCCAAAAGGCACCTAAGGGACTGACCATGAGAAACAAGATGTTCTGGTCTGATGAATCAAAGATTATACTCTTTGGTCTGAATGCCAATCGTCACGTCTGGAGGAAACCTGGCACCATCCCTATGGTAAAGTATGGTGGTGGCAGCATCGTGCAGTGGGGATTTTTTTCTGGAGCAGGGACTGGGAGACTAGTCAGGATCAAGGGAAAGATGAACGGAGCAAAGTACAGAGAGATCCTTGATGAAAACCTGCTCAAAAGCGCTCAGGACATCAGACTGTTGTGAAGGTTCACCTTCCAACAAGACAATGACCCTAAGCACACAGCCAAGACAACGCAGGAGTGGCTTCGGGACAAGTCTCTAAATGTCCTTTAGTGGCCCAGCCGGAGCCTGGACTTGAACCTGGACTTGAACCCGATCAAACATCTCTGGAGAGACCTGAAATAGCTTTGTTGCGACGGTCCACATACTTCCTGACAGAACTTGAGAGGATCTGCAGAGACGAATGGGAGAAACTCCCCAAATATAGGACTGGCAAGCTTGTAGAGTTATACCCCAGAACACTTGAGGCTGTAATCACTGCCAAAGATGCTTCAACAAAGTACTGACTAAAGGGTCTGAATACTTTTGCAAATATTATATATTTTATTGTTTTATATGAATTTGCAAAAATGTCTTTATGAGGTAAAGTGTGTAGATTGATTAGGATTATTTTTTATATACATTTCATAATTAGGCTGTAACGTAACAACATGTGGAAAAAGTCAAAGGGTCTGAACACTTTCCGAATGCACTGCATATCAATATGTACAGCCATGGCCAAAAGGTTTAAAAACGACACAAATATTAATTTCCACAAAGTTTGCTGCTTCGGTGTCTTTAGATATTTTTGTCAGATGTTACTATGGAATACTGAAGTATAATTACAAGCATTTCATAAGTGTCAACGGCTTTTATTGACAATTGCATGAAGTTAATGCAAAGAGTCAATATTTGCAGTGTTGACCCTTCTTTTTCAAGACCTCTGCAATCCGCCCAGGCATGCAGTCAATTAACTTCTGGGCCACATCCTGACTGATGGCAGCCCATTCTTGCATAATCAATGCTTGGAGTTTGTCAGAATTTGTGGGTTTTGTTTGTCCACCCGCCTCTTGAGGATTGACCACAAGTTCTCAATGGGATTAAGGTCAGGGGAGTTCCCTGGCCATGGACACAAAATATCGATGTTTGTTCCCAAAGCCACTTAGTTATCACTTTTGCCTTATGGCAAGGTGCTCCATCATTCTGGAAAAGGCATTGTTCATCACCAAACTGTTCCTGGATGGTTGGGAGAGGTTGCTCTCGGAGGATGTGTTGGTACCATTCTTTATTCATGGTTGTGTTCTAAGGCAAAATTGTGAGTGAGCCCACTCCCTTGGCAGAGAAGCAACCCCACACATGAATTGTCTCAGGATGCCTTACTATTGGCATGACACAGGACTGATGGTAGCGCTCAGCTTGTCTTCTCCGGACAAGCTTTTTTCCCGATGCCCCAAACAATCGGAAAGGGGATTCATCACAGAAAATGACTTTACCCCAGTCCTCTGCAGTAAAATCCCTGTACCTTTTGCAGAATATCAGTCTGTCCCTGATGTTTTTCCTGGAGAGAAGTGACTTCTTGGCTGCCTTTCTTGACACCAGGCCATCCTCCAAAGTCTTCGCCTTACTGTGCGTGCAGATGCACTCACTCCTGCCTGCTGCCATTCCTGAGCAAGCTCTGTACTGGTGGTGCCCCGATACCGCAGCTGAATTAACTTCAGGAGACGGTCCTGGCGCTTGCTGGACTTTCTTGGGTGCCCTGAAGCCTTCTTCACAACAATTGAACCGCTCTCCTTGAAGTTCTTGATGATCCGATAAATGGTTGATTTAGGTGCAGTCTTACTGGCAGCAATATCCTTGCCTGTGAAGCCCATTTTGTGCAAAGCAATGATGATGGCACGTGTTTCCTTGCAGGTAACCATGACTGACTTAGGAAGAACAATGATTCCAAGCACCACCCTCCTTTTGAAGCTTCCAGACTGTTATTTGAACTCAATCAGCATGACAGAGTGATCTCCAGCCTTGTCTTCGTTAACACTCACACCTGTGTTAACGAGAGAATCACTGACGTGATGTCAGCTGGTCCTTTTATGGCAGGGCTGAAATGCAGTTGAAAAGTTTTTGGGGGATTCAGTTCATTTGAATGGCAAAGAGGGACTTTGCAATTAATTGCAATTCATCTGATCACTCTTCATAACATTCTAGAGTATATGCAAATTGGCATCATACAAACTGAGGCAGCAGACTGTGAAAATTAACATTTGTGTCATTCTCAAAACTTTTGGCCACGACTGTTGAAGCTTTCTGCAAAGTTCTTAGGGCTAGGCCCCTTTTTTCTCCACTTCCTGTCTGAATGACGTGCCCAAAGTAAGCTGCCTGTAGCTCTGGCCCTCAAGCCAGGATATACATATAATTAGTACCATTGGTAAGAAAACACTTTGAAGATTGTAGAAATGTGAAAATAATGTTGGAGAATATTACACAATAGATATGGTAGGAGAAAATCCAAAGAAAAACCAACCAGAATTTTTGTTGGAGAGAGACCATCCTCTTAGAATTGCAAGAGAAAGGTCATATTGAAAATTAGATCCCTGGATGCAATTCCTATCTCCTCCACAGGGTGTCAGCAGTCTAGTGTCAAGGTGTCAGGCTTGTATCTTCAAAAACGAATAAGACATATCAGTTTTATTAGAGGGACACAGTCCTGAAAATTCGTGTTTGCCGCTCCCATGAAGACATTACGCACCTGCTAAAATCGGTTTCCTATTGAACATACTTCTTTCTGAATTAAATGTTATAGTTTGATTACATTTTAGGGTATCTGAGGAGTATATAGAAACTTATTTTGACTTGTTGAAACAAAGTTTAGGGGTAGTCTTTCGGATTCCTTTCTCTGCCCGTTGAACGAGTGGAATACTCAAATCGATGGCGCCAACTAAACAGACTTTTTGGGATATAAAGAAGGTTTTTATCTAACAAACGACACTACATGTTATAGCTGGGACCCTTTGGATGACAAGTCAGAGGAAGATTTTCGAAAAGTAAGTGAATATTTAGTTGTTATTTGTGAATGTACGAAACCTGTGCCGGTAAAAAAATATTTTGATGTGGGGCGCCATCCTCAAACAATCGCATGGCATGTTTTCGCTGTAATAGCTACTGTAAATCGGATAGTCCAGTTAGATTAACAAGAATTTAAGCTTTCAGACGATGTAAGACACTTACATGTACAGAAATTTTTAAAATCAATAATATTTATTTTATTTGAATTGCGCGCCCTCCAGCTTCACCGGAACAGGACTTCTATCCATAAGAAGTTTTAAGCAATGCTCTCAATTTGTGGGCAACAAAATCAATACTAAGATTTAAAACAGGAACAAGAACAGGACAAGGCACTTACTGTTTTATTTAACCTTTATTTAACTAGGAAAGTCATTTAAGAAAAATCCACCTCTCAAAAAATCCACCTCTCTAAAATCAAGTCTCTCACCATTGCCGCCTGCTATAGACCACCCTCTGCCCCCAGCTGTGCTCTGGACACCATATGTGAACTGATTGCCCCACATCTATCTTCAGAGCTCGTGCTGCTAGGTGACCTAAACTGGGACATGCTTAACACCCCAGCCATCCTACAGTCTAAGCTTGATGCCCTCAATCTCACGCAAATTATCAATGAACCTATCAGGTACCACCCCAAAGCCGTAAACACGGGCACCCTCATAGATATCATCCTAACCAACTTGCCCTCTAAATACACCTCTGCTGTTTTCAACCAAGATCTCAGTGATCACTGCCTCATTGCCTGCATCCGTAATGGGTCAGCGGTCAAACGACCTCCACTCATCACTGTCAAACGCTCCCTGAAACACTTCATTTAGCAAGCAGGCCTTTCTAATCGACCTGGCCAGGGTATCCTGGAAGGATATTGACCTCATCCCGTCAGTAGAGGATGCCTGGTTATTTCTTTTCAATTCCTTCCTCACCATCTTAAATAAGCATGCCCCAATCAAAGAAATGTAGAACCAGGAACAGATATAGCCCTTGGTTCTCTCCAGACCTGACTGCCCTTAACCAACACAAAAGCATCCTGTGGCGTTCTGCATTAGCATCGAACAGCCCCCGCGATATGCAACTTTTCAGGGAAGTTAGAAACCAATATACACAGGCAGTTAGAAAAGCCAAGGCTAGCTTTTTCAAGCCGAAATTGCTTCCTGCAACACAAATTCCAAAAAGTTCTGGGACACTGTAAAGTCCATGGAGAATAAGAGCACCTCCTCCCAGCTGCCCACTGCACTGAGGACAGGAAACACTGTCACCACCGATAAATCCACTATAAATGAGAATTTCAATAAGCATTTTTCTACGGCTGGCTATGCTTTCCACCTGGCTACCCCTACCCCGGTCAACAGCACTGCATCCCCCACAGCAACTTGCCCAAGCCTTCCCCATTTCTCCTTCTCCCAAATCCAGTCAGCTGATGTTCTGAAAGAGCTGCAAAATCTGGACCCCTACAAATCAGCCGGCCTAGACAATCTGGACCCTTTCTTTCTAAAACTATCTCCCGAAATTGTTGCAACCCCTATTACTAGCCTGTTCAACCTCTGTTTCGTGTCGTCTGAGATTCCCAAAGATTGGAAAGCAGCTGCGGTCATCCCCCTCTTCAAAGGGGGGGACACTTTTGACACAAACTGCTACAGACCTATATCTATCTTACCCTGCTTTACTAAGGTCTTTGAAAGCCAAGTCAACAAACAGATCACCGAACATTTCGAATCCCACGTCACCTTCTCTGCTATGCTGGTTTCAGAGCTGGTCATGGGTGCACCTCAGCCACGCTCCAGGCCCTAAACAATATCTTAACCGCCATCGATAAGAAACAATACTGTGCAGCCGTATTCATTGACCTGGCTAAGGCTTTCGACTCTGTCAATCACCACATCCTCATAGGCAGACTCAACAGCCTTGGTTTCTCAAATGATTGCCTCGCCTTGTTCAACAACTACTTATCTGATAGAGTTCAGTGTGTCAAATCGGAGGGCCTGTTCTCCGGGCCTCTGGCAGGCTCTATGGGGGTGCCACAGGGTTCAATTCGCGGGCCGACTCTTTTCTCTGTATACATCAAGGATGTCGCTCTTGCTGCTGATGAGTCTCTGATCCACCTCTACGCAGACGACACCATTCTATATACTTCTGGCCTTTCTTTGGACACTGTTAACAACCCTCCAGACGAGCTTCAATGCCATACAACTCTCCTTCCGTGGCCTCCAACTGCTCCTAAATACAAGTAAAACTAAATGCATGCACTTCAACCGATCGCTGCCTGCATCTGCTCGCCCGTCCAGCATCACTAGTCTGGACGGTTCTGATTTAGAATATGTGGACAATTACAAATACCTAGGTGTTTGGTTAGACTGTAAACTCTCCTTCCAGACTCACATCAAACATCTCAAATCCAAAGTTAAATCTAGAATTGGCGTCTAACTGACCATCCTACTGATCCTCGACTTTGGCGATGTCATTTACCAAATAGCCTCCAACACTATACTCAATAAATTGGATGCAGTCTATCACAGTGCCATCTGTTTTGTCACCAAAGCCCCATATACTACCCACCACTGCGACCTGTACGCTCTTGTTGGCTGGCCCTCGCTTTATATTCGTTGCCAAACCCACTGGCCCCAGGTCATTTACAAGACCCTGCTAGGTAAACTCCCCCCTTATCTCAGCTCGCTGGTCACCACAGCAGCACCCACCTGTAGCACGCGCTCCAGCAGGTATATCTCTCTGGTCGCCCCCAAAGCCAATTCCTCATTTGGCCGCCGCTCCTTCCAGTTCTCTGCTGCCAATGACTGGAACGAACTACAAAAATCTCTGAAACTGGAAACACTTATCACCCTCACTAGCTTTAAGCACCAGCTGTCAGAACAGCTCACAGATTACTGCACCTGTACATAGCCCATCTATAATTTAGCCCAAACAACTACCTCTCCCCCTACTGTATTTATTTATTTATTTATTTTGCTCCTTTGCACCCCATTATTTCCATTTATACTTTGCACGTTCTTCCACTGCAAAACTACCATGACAGTGTTTTACTTGCTATATTTTATTTACTTCGCCACCTTGGCCCTTTTTTGCCTTCACCTCCCTTATCTCACCTCATTTGCTCACATTGTATATAGACTTATTTTTCTACTGTATTATTGACTGTATGTTTGTTATACTCCATGTGTAACTCTGTGTTGTTGTATATGTCGAACTGCTTTGCTTTATCTTGGCCAGGTCGCAATAGTAAATGAGAACTTTTACCTGGTTAAATAAAGGTGAAATAAAATAAATAAAATAAAAAATGAAGAAATTCTTATTTGCAATGACGGCCTTCCCTGGCCAAACCCGGACGACGCTGGGCCAATTGTGCGCCGCCCTGTGGGACTCCCAATCATGGCCGGTTGTGATACAGCCTGGATTCAAACCAGTGACTGCAGTGATGCCTCTTGCACTGAGATGCAATGCCTTGGACCGCTGCGTCACTCGGGAGACCTTAAAGTAATCTAGTATTTTTACTGTATATAAAACATAGCTATATTTAATATCTCATTCATTCACAGCTCACAATACATGCTTGTATTCAATTACAAATAAAACAACTTATATAATTGATTTTATGTACATGGCAAAAGGAAGCCTCTTCTCACTTTGAGAAGGACTGGTAGTGATGGACTGGTAGTGACTTTCTGTTGTTGCTCTGATTCCTTTCTGAAAATCCTTCTTTGGACATTCAAGCATGATCTTTAAGTAAATTCCACTTAATTTGATTAGGCTCATCTTTGAAGTCTATGGAATTACTCTGACATGGTTAAATAATCCTCCACTGCAATCCAGTCTCTCTACTTAGATCCAGTCTGGTGAAACGTGAGAATGTGAAGCTCACCTAGAGCCTAAATACTTTAGATTTCTTCGCCAACTAGAGCATAGAATTTAAAGGGGAGCAATCTGCAGTTTAAACAAAGCAAAGTCTACACCCTGCCACTGATTTGGCAAACAGCTATACAGTGTTTGTTTAAAAACTGTGGAGTAATTTGAACCAAGCTTATATTTTAAGGTCTGATGGGGTACAACAGTTATATTCTTTAACAGTCTGAGTATGCAGTATTTATTATTATTATTATTTTTTAAATGTAACCTTTATTTAACTAGGCAAGTCAGTTAAAGAACAAATTCTTATTTACAATGACGGCCTACCGGGGAACAGTGGGTTAACTGCCTTGTTCAGGGGCAGAACGACATATTTTTACCTTGTCAGCTCGGAGATTCAATCCATCAACCTTTTGGTTACTGGCCCAACACTCTTAACCACTAGGCTACCCTGCCAACCCATGCAGTTGTACATAGACCAGGAATGTGTCGTCTCTTGTCTTTAACTGTGACAAGCACATCTGCTGTTGCTAAAACGCTTGTTTTCTTGTTACTGTAGTTGTAATTCAACAGAATAGAGAGATACTCTGTTTTAGTGTGCAGCCCTTCGTCCTTATGGTAGACCAAAGACCATGAATATTGCAAGATCCCCCCAATAGGAAAAAAGAAGAAGAAAAAGTCCCCCAAAAGTCATTGTTAACACTTTCTACAGTTCTGTTGACGATCTCAAGTCATATGTTAAAAAATTCCTTTTGAATAAAGCAAGTCCTTCCCATTTACTTTGATCTCAATATGGGTTTGAATTCAATCTCGCTAATGTAGAAAGAAAACATCTTTAATTCTGACATAATTCTAGAGATGATAGGGGAATTCAGCTTAATTTGTCCATATATTAGTTTAGATAGGGGGGTAAGATGAAATACCATACCTCTGAGTCAAAGAAACCTTATCTCTTTTTAATTAAGGGTTTGGGTGGCTGTTTGACATTTCTTCCAAAGCACAAAGTTTTCAGTACAGCTTTATGACATGAAAGCAAAGCTAAGTCTGAAGCATCAAAATCTTCAGAGGGTTTATAAAAAAAAAAGAAAGAAAAGAACTTGAGACAGAAGCCTTGGGCGGAAGCCATTTTAGGGCTGAGGTAGGCACTAGGCAGCCTTAGAAAGAACGTGGAGGAGGAGGTTTATTGATAATGACTTGACATGACATAGTAAAGGACTCAGTAGGGTGCATTAATCCATCTAGACTCTCTATTTAAGTATGTACCGTTGGTGTCTGATGTTTTGATTTCATTTCATGCGTCCAAAATGGCACTCTATTCCCTATATGACTCCAATAATCAACTAATCACGATCTTCAGTTTAGTTTAATGAGGTGCGTTAGCTATAAGGCTGGGGGAAAAGTGTGACAGCAATCAGGCCGCAGAGGACTGGACTTGCCCTGATACATTGTATAACAAGGGGCCATTTGTGACGCAACCAATGATGGGGTTGGTGCTAGCCGGGATCCAGGGTGCTGACCATGATGGGGTTGGTGCTAGTTGGGATCCAGGGTGTTGACCATGATGGGGTTGGTGCTAGGTGGGATCCAGGGTGCTGACCATGATGGGGTTGGTGCTAGCTGGGATCCAGGGTGTTGACCATGATGGGGTTGGTGCTAGCTGGGATCCAGGATGCTGACCATGATGGGGTTGGTGCTAGCTGGGATCCAGGATGATGACCATGATGGGGTTGGTGCTAGCTGGGATCCGGGATGTTGACCATGATGGGTTGATGCTAGCTGGGATCCAGGGTCTTGACCATGATGAGGATGGTGCTAGTTGCGATCCAAGGTGTTGACCATGATGGGGTTGGTACTAGCTGGGATCCAGGATGCTGACCATGATGGGGTTGGTGCTAGCTGGGATGCAGGGTGTTGACCATGATGGGGTTGGTGCTAGCTGGGATCCAGGATGCTGACCATGATGGGGTTGGTGTTAGCTGGGATCCAGGGTGGTGACCATGATGGGGTTGGTGCTAGCTGGGATCCAGGATGATGACCATGCTGGGGTTGGTGCTAGCTGGGATCCAGGGTTCTGACCATGTTGGGGTTGGTGCTAGCTGGGATCCAGGATGCTGACCATGACTATAGCTGCTGCCTTGGCAGGAACTAATGGGGATCCATAATAAACCCCAGGAGGAGTACCTGCTGCCCTGGCAGGAACTAATGGGGATCCATAATAAACACCAGGAGGAGTAGCTGCTGCCTTGGCAGGAACTAATGGGGATCCATAATAAACCCCAGGAAGAGTAGCTGCTGCCTTGGCAGGAACTAATGGGGATCCATAATAAACCTCAGGAAAAGTAGCTGCTGCCTTAGCAGGAAGTAATGGGGATCCGTAATAAACCCCAGGAAGAGTAGCTGCTGCCTTGGCAGGAAGAAATGGGGATCCATAATAAACCTCAGGAAGAGTAGCTGCTGCCTTGGCAGGAAGTAATGGGGATCCATAATAAACCCCAGGAAGAGTAGCTGCTGCCTTGGCAGGAACTAATGGGGATCCATAATAAACGGCAGGAAGAGTAGCTGCTGCCTTGGCAGGAACTAATTAGGATCCATAATAAACCCCAGGAAGAGTAGCTGCTGCCTTGGCAGGAACTAATGGGGATCCATAATAAACCTCAGGAAAAGTAGCTGCTGCCTTAGCAGGAAGTAATGGGGATCCGTAATAAACCCCAGGAAGAGTAGCTGCTGCCTTGGCAGGAAGAAATGGGGATCCATAATAAACCTCAGGAAGAGTAGCTGCTGCCTTGGCAGGAAGTAATGGGGATCCATAATAAACCCCAGGAAGAGTAGCTGCAGCCTTGGCAGGAACTAATGGGGATCCATAATAAACCCCAGGAAGAGTAGCTGCAGCCTTGGCAGGAACTAATGTGGATCCATAATAAACCCCAGGAAGAGTAGCTGCTGCCTTGGCAGGAACTTGATCTATTTTGCTCATTGTCAAAATGCTAATTATTCTTTAGGAGCAGCCCCAGGAATGATTCTTAACTTCATGTTTTGAACTCACCACAGGTCTGTCAAGGCAATAATACAATGTCCATGTCCATTAGCTTATAAGTAAATATTACATTTATAACCCGTTTGCCTGTAGCAGTGTGTAAAGGGATTTTCCGGTTGTCTGCTTTTCTTTTAGTCGTTGAGGAGAGGAGGAAATAAATGACTGAACAGAGTGAAAATTCAAAGATAGAAAAACCAACCATAGCAACAGATTCTCTTCTGGCTATCTCTTCTACTCTATAGACCCCAGAGACACAGAACACAGAACAGATTCTCTTCTGCTCTGTACACCCCAGAGACACAGAACACAGAACAGATTCTCTTCTGCTCTGTCGACCCCAGAGACACAGAACACAGAACAGATTCTCTTCTGGCTATCGCTTCTGCTCTGTAGACACCAGAGACACAGAACACAGAAGAGGGAGGTTTAACTCGCTAATCAGTGATCAACGGCTAATCAGTGATCAATCCCACCATACCTTCTCCGCTATGCAATCTAGTTTCTGAGCTGGTCACGGGTGCTCCGAGCTTCAACGCCATACAACTCTCCTTCCGTGGCATCCAACTGATCTTAAATGCTAGTAAAACTAAATGCATGCTCTTCAACCGATCGCTGCCTGCACCTGCCTGCCCGTCCATCATCACTACTCTGGACGGTTCTGACTTAGAATATGTGTACAACTACAAATACCTAGGTGTCTGGTTAGACTGTAAACGCTCCTTCCAGACTCACATTAAACATCTCCAATCCATTGGTAAATCTAGAATCAGCTTCCTATTTCGCAACAAGCCCCCTTCGCTCATGCAGCCAAACATACCCTTGTAAAACTGACTATCCTACCAATCCTCGACTTTGGTGATGTCATCTATAAAATAGCCTCCAACACTCTACTCAGCAAATTGGATGCAGTCTATCACAGTGCCATCCGTTTTGTCACCAAAGCCCCATATACTACCCACCACTGCGACCTGTATGCTCTTCTTGGCTGGTCCTTGCTACATATTCGTTGCCAAACCCACTGGCTCCAGGTCATTTATAAGTCTTTGCTAGGTAAAGCTCTGCCTTATCTCAGCTCACTGGTCACCATAACAACACCCACCCGTAGCACGCGTTCCGGCAGGTATATTTCAATGGTCTTCCCCCAAAGCCAACACCTCTTTTGGCCGCCTTTCCTTCCAGTTCTCTGCTGCCAATGACTGGAAAGAATTGCAAAAATCACTGAAGTTGGAGACTTGTATCTCCCTCACTAGCTTTAAGCATCAGCTTTCAGAGCAGCTTAATGATCGCTGCAGCTGTACACAGCCCATCTGTAAATAGCCCATCCAACCAACTACCTACCTCATCCCCATATTTGTTTTGGTTTTTCTGCTATTTTGCACACCAGTATTTCCCACTTGCACATCCTCATCTATCACTCCAGTGTAAATGGCTAAATTTGAATTACTTTGCCACTATTGGCCTATTTATTGCCTTTACCTCCTTACATAATTTGAACACACTGTATACAGATGTTTCTATTGTGTTATTGACTGTACGATTGTTTATCCCGTCTGTAACTCGGTGTTGTTTTTGTCGCAGTGCTTTGCTTTATCTTAGCCAGGTCGGATTTGTAAATGTGAACTTGTTCTCAACTGGCCTTCCTGGTTAAAAATCAATAAAAAAAATCCATGGCTAATCACTCTTCAACATTCTAATCAGTGATCAATTCAAATCAAACTTTATTAGTCACATGCGCCGAATACAACAGGTGTAGATCTTACTGTGAAATGCTTACTTACAAGCCCTTAAAGGGGGGTGCCATTTCGACATAGCACAAATGTGTACCCAATGTAAACGGCCTCGTACTCAATTCTTGCTCGTACAATATGCATATTATTCTTACTATTGGATAGAAAACACTCTCTAGTTTCTAAAACCGTTGGAATTATGTCTGTAAGTGAAACAGAACAGAACTCGACACTTTTCCTATGTCTGTGTGAGAATGGCAAATTTTATCATCTGCTTTGAGACCTGTCTTTAACTTTGCCTGTCTTCTATTGGTTGAGATGCACTGCATACGCCTTCCCCTGGCTGTTAGCGAATAGGGAGAGTTGAAATGCAGTTTCTACACGGTTCAGAAAGTCTATAAATTGGTTGGAACCGAGGCGTCCGGCCTTTTGGGACCTCGCGCTGACGCAGAAAGGGTCTTGGCATGTCTTTTTAGAATCTCTGGTTTTAGCTCCTAGATGTATCCGGCTCTGTTTTTATTCGCTATAGGCTTTAAAGACATCAAAATCTTGTTATTTTGAGCCGAATTATACCAGTTTATGTCAGTATATTGCGATTTTCAGGTATTTATTTCCAGGGCGCTGTAGAAACTTGGGCGTCTCTCTCTCAAATGCCATTGTGTACTGCTAATTGCAACGTCAAAGGAAACATTCTCCAACCCAGCAACGATTCTTTTGGCCAACGGACACCTTCCCCAAGATTCTGATGGGAGTTCAGCTAATAGTAAGTACTATTTATGCTGATAAAACGTTGTTCTGTTGAAAAAGTAAAATATATTAGACGCCATTATTTTCCGTGTAGCGTTGCGCTATCGCACCCTGTATTGTACCCAGTATTGCGCAGCATGGTTAATTTTAAAAATGTAATTCAGCGATTGCATTAACAACTAATTTGTCTTTCAATTGCTGTCCAACCTGCATTTTTTTAGTCAAGTTTATGAATAGTTTTCGATAAGATTAGGTGCCTTTCCAAAATGGCGCCGGACAGATTGCTTGATTTTTTGCCCACTAAACACGTTGTGTAACCACGAATTGTGCGGCTAAATATGCACATTTTCGAACAAACTATATGCATTGTGTAATATGATGTTACAGGACTGTCATCTGAAGAATTCTGAGAAGGTTAGTGAAAAAATTAATAGCGTTTGGTGGTTTATAACGTTATTGCTATTTTTGCCTTGAATCAATGCTGCTGTGTGACTGACTATTGTAGTAAGCTAAGATAACGCTATATTGTGTTTTCGCTGTAAAACACTTAGAAAATCTGAAATATTGTCTTGACTCACAAGATCTGTGTCTTTCAATTGCTGTACGCTGTGTATTTTTAAGAAATGTTTTATGATGAGTAATTAGCTAATACACAATGGTCTCTGTAGTTATTCTAGTCATTTTAGTGATAGTTGTGATGGGGGCTGCAATTGTAAACTATGATTTATAACTGAAATATGCACATTTTTCTAACAAAACCTATGCTATACAATAAATATGTTATCAGACTGTCATCTGATGAGGTTTGTTTCTTGGTTAGTGGCTATTTATATCTTTATTTGGTCGAATTTGTGATAACTACTGGTGCAGTAAGAAAATGATGGAGTAAGAAAATTGTTGTCTTTTGCTAACGTGGTTAGCTAATATATTTACTTATTGTGTCTTCCCTGTAAAACATTTTAAAAATCAGAGATGATGGCTTGAATCACAAGATCTGTATCTTTCATTTGGTGTCTTGGACTTGGGATTTCATGAACATTTTATTTTATGATATCCCTGTAACTTTAGGCTAGGCTATGCTAGTCAGCTTTTGTGATGGGGGTGCTCCCGGATCCGGGTTTGTGAGGCGTTAGAGGTTTTAACCAACAATGCAGTTAAAAAATAAATAAAATAAAATACCTACACAAAATTTGAATAACAAATATATGTAACAAATAATTAAAGAGCAGCAGTAAAATAACAATAGCGAGGCTATATACAGGGGGTACTGGTACAGAGTCAATGTACCGGTTAGTCGAGGTAATTGAGGTAATATGTACATGTAAAGTGGCTATGCATAGATAATAACAGAGAGTAGCAGCAGCGTAAAGAGGGGGGGGGGGGCAATGCAAATAGTCTGGGTAGACATTTGATTAGATGTTCAGGAGTCTTATGGCTTGGGGGGTAGAAGCTGTTCAGAAGCCTCTTGGACCTAGACTTGGCGCTCCGGTACCGCTTGCCGTGTGGTAGCAGAGAGAACAGTCAATGACTGGGGTGGCTGGAGTCCTTGAATATTTTAGGGCCTTCCTCTGACACAGCATGGTATAGAGGTCCTGGATGGCAGAAAGCTTCGCCCCAGTGATTTACTGGGCCGTATGCACTACACTCTGTAGTGCCTTGCGGTCAGAAGCCAAGCATTTGCCATACCAGGCAGTGACGCAACCCAAAAGGATGCTCTCGATGGTGCAGCTGTAGAATCTTTTGAGGATCTGAGGACCCATGCCAAATCGTTTCAGTGTCCTAAGGAGGAATAGGTTTTGTCATGCCCTCTTCACGACTGTCTTGGTGTACTTGGACCAGGTTTGTTTGTTGATGATGTGGACACCAAGGATCTCGAAGCTCTCAACCTGCTCCACTACAGCCCCGTCGATGAGAATGGGGGCTTGCTCGGTTCTCTGTTTCCTGTAGTCCACAATCATCTCCTTTGTCTTGATCACGTTGAGGGAGAGGATGTTGTCTTGGCACCACAAGGCCAGGTCTCTGACCTCCTCCCTATAAGGATGTCTCGTCTTTGTCGGATCAATGGCTAATCAGTGATCAATGGCTAATCAGTGACCAACAGTTAATCATTGATTATAAACCATTTGCTAAAAGGGTTATTTCCCTCGGGACTGCGGCTCGACTGGCCTCTGACTTAGAGAAAAAAGCAACCATTAGTGTTATTAGTGCTTTTCATTTAATTCCAGTCTCTTCTTCATCGATGCGATTTGTTGAGGGAAAGATGGATACGGGGGGGAGGAGAGGGAGAGAGCATGCAACCGCCCATGCCAGGCACACACAGTGGCACCCTAGCACCGCCAGGCACACACAGTGGTACCCTAGCACCGCCAGGCACACACAGTGGCACCCTAGCACCGCAAGGCAACCAAATGGCACCCTAGCAATCCTAGGCAACCAAATGTAACCCTAGCACCCCCAGGCAACCAAATGGAACCCTAGCACCCCCAGGCAACCACATGGAACCCTAGCACCCCAAGGCAACCAAATGGAACCCTAGCACCCCCAGGCAACCGAATGGAACCCTAGAACCCCCAGGCAACTAAATGGAACCCTAGCACCCCAAGGCAACCAAATGGAACCCTAGCACCCTATTCTCTATACACTCTTATATAGAACCTTAAAGGGTTCTTTGGCTGTCCCCATTGGAGAACCCTTTGTAGAACCCTTTTTGGTACTAGGTAGAACCCGTTTGGTACTAGGTAGAACCCGTTTGGTTCCAGATAGAACCCTTGTGGGTTCCATGTAGTACCCGTTCCACAGAGGGGTCTACATGGATCCAAAACGGGTTCTAGCTGGAACCAAAAAGGGTTCTCCTATGGGGATATCCAAAGAACCCTTTTGGAACATTTTTTTATTTATTCTAAGATTGGATACGGCACTATAGTAGTGCACTATATAGTGAATAGGGCGCTATTGGAGACACAGCCTTAGTGGAGTAGGGCTCTGCATGGTGTCATTTCATCCAGCCTCAAACACCCTCCCGTTGTCAAATCCAATGCAGAGCCTGTGCTTTTAGTCTCCAGCCATGGGTTCAATAGATGTGTACTGAATGTTAATGACCGGACAAAGGAGAGGAAGGAAGGAGAGGGAAGGGGATGGAAGGAACGGGTAGGTTTGGCACGCAATGCAATCTCTCTCTCTTCATGTTCCCCTTTTCCTAAGAAGACCCTTCCAGAGATAGAAAATATACATCTCTCGAGATCCATTTAGATGAGTTTGATTCACAGAAAACTGAAAGATATCAAGAAATGTGACTTCCCAACCCCTCCGAAAGACACACCGTATGTACATGCCTTGCTCAAGGGCACTACAGCAGGCAATGGCATCTAGGATTTCATGTGAGCAACCCTTCAGTTGCCAGCTCAATTCCTGAAAAGATTTTTCCCGTTTGACCCGGGATTCAAACTAGCAATTTCAACACTCCGGTTGCTGGCTCGCCTCTCTAACCGCTCATACGGTACTGAAAATCTATCTGTACTATACAAAAACAACATAACATCAGTCTTAAACAACTACATGTATACCTACCACAGGAGGCTGCTGAGCGGAGGAGGGCTCATAATAATGTCCGGAAAGGAGCAAATGGAATGGCATCAAGCACCTGGAAGTCATGGAAACCACGTGTTTGATGTATTTGATACCATTCCCCCGATTCCTCTCCAGTCATTACCACGAGCCAGTCCTCCCCCAATGAAGGTGTCACCAGCCTCCTGTGATACAAAAAATGTACCAAACACGAACAGACAAATTACTTTAGCTTGTGACTCTGACTCATCCCCTGAACTGTATGAACATCAAGTCACATCTATTCTCTGGTGTCTGACTGAGAGACAAGCAAAATATCAACAGACAATTATGTTTTCATGACTATGAATACTAACGATGCTCTAAAATGGTGACTAACGAATGATGCAACAGGCAGATTGGGCATGCCATGATTGGACTGTGACAGGAAACAGGAAGTACAGCAGATCATCGTGGGTGTGATTAATGAGAGGGTTATGTGTGTATGTGTGTGTGTGTATATGTGTGTGTGTGTTTATATGTGTGTGCGTGCGTGCATGTTTAGGGAGGAAGTCTGTCAAATACATGCCAAATGAAGTGAGTTTATTCATAATTTTTCTAATCGAGACCTTTGTCTTTGAGCAAATCATAGTTCTGAGATATTCATAATCAACATTTTCACCTCCCAGATTTGAGAACTTTTTAAAAAGTGAATTCCCTAAGATCGCATAAGATTTTCGCCTGCCATATCAATTCTGTTATAGTCTCAGACATTGTTTTCTATCTAATGCTACCAATTATATGCATATCTTGGCTTCTGGGCCTGAGTAACAAGCAGTTTACTTTGGGAAGAGTAAGAGTAGCTGCTGCCTTGGCAGTAACTAAATGGGGATCCATAAAAAATACAAATACTCTATAACTGCTGTGGCACAAGAAGAAAGAGAAATCCCCACTAAATCCATGTCCCACGTGTTCTTGGAAAATGAGAGACCTGTGTTATTGTCTCAAATTGAACCCTAGATAGTGCACTCTCTTTGTCCCTACCCTATGGACCCTGGTCAAAAGAAGTGAACTAAGCAGGGAATAGGGTGCCATTTGGGACACAAACAGTACATTGTCTCCCCTTGAGTGAGGTTGATGCTGGCTGCTCCATGCTCAGAGGCCTGTGGGGGGGGGGGGGGGGGGCTCTGAGGCTGTTCGTCCCTTTGACCCACCCACCACCCAGCATCGCTCTGACCATTGATCCTCTCTCGCCTCCCTCTCCTCAGTGCTGCTGCTCTTGGTATAAAAATCACTGACCCCTGAAGCAATAATGATTTCTCTTCAGAGAGAAACAAAAGAGATCCCTCATACGAAGTAGCACAACAAAGGGACATTGGTGAAGGTATACGTATTCTCTTCTGTCAATAATAGCATTGTGTTTTTCATCCTCGTCTAAATGAAGGTACTTACTATCCCTGACGCCTGAAACAAACACGATTTCTCTTCAGAGAGAAACGAAGAAGATTCCTCATATAAATCACTGCTCCATAGATTCAAGCTTCCAAGCTTTGTACATACAACCCACTCATCTTCACGCTGGGAGATCACCCTTCAGTTTCACAGTGCTCGAGAAAATACTTCCGCAGTACTTTACTAGAGTATCTTCCTTGACCTGTTTTGTTGGGCAGTTTGAGTGGGCTCTAACACGTAGTAGAATGTTAAGTGGGAAAAAAAGAAAGAAAGGCCTGTTTCAATAAGGAGACATTAACTGGTATCAGTAGCAGCTGAAGGATTTCTGCTGAAAAAACATGACCTCTCTGTCAGGTGAAACGACAACTCAATAAATGCAGAGAAAAATTCAACTGAGATAAAAAGTAAACAACCAAGCTGTTGAAATCACACCGACAGGAATGCAAAGCTGACGTTTGTTATGTTATGAACTGTCAATGTGTTAGCTCTGAAACGATTTCCTTTTTTGGCAAAATCTGTTCCGTACAAAAACAGTATGTTTTTTTTTTGTAAACCAATGTGAAAATGGGTCACACCCCCTTTTTACAATGCCCAGGAAAAAAGCAACGTTCAATTAGAATGTCGGCCTTGTAGAGAATCTCCAATGGTAACTATTGATAGTAGGCCTTTGGTATTGTTGCTTAAAAACAGCACGAGATTGTATAGCTATGGAGTAGTCCTGACTGACAAAGCTGTGGAGATGGGCTGTGGAGATGGGCCTGTGGAGATGGGCCTGTGGAGATGGGCCTGTGGAGATAGAGCTGTGGAGATGGGCCTGTGGAGATAGGGCTGTGGAGATAGGGCTGTGGAGATGGAAGCGTGGAGATGGAAATGTGGAGATGGAAATGTGGAGATAGGGCTGTGAAGATAGGGCTGTGGAGATAGGGCTGTGGAGATGGAAATGTGGAGATAGGGCTGTGAAGATAGGGCTGTGGAGATGGAAATGTGGAGATAGGGCTGTGAAGATAGGGCTGTGGAGATGGAAATGTGGAGATGGGCTGTGGAGATGGGCTGTGAAGATGGGCTGTGGAGATAGGGCTGTGGAGATGGAAATGTGGAGATGGGCTGTGGAGATGGGCTGTGGAGATGGGCTGTGGAGATTGGGCTGTGGAGATGGGCTGTGGAGATGGGCTGTGGAGATGGGCTGTGGAGATGGGCTGTGGAGATTGGGCTGTGGAGATGGGCTGTGGAGATGGGCTGTGGAGATGGGCCTGTGGAGATGGAAATGTGGCAGCGGCTACAGTATGTCTGTGTGACTGACACGTTCTTTTCTTCTATGTTTAGGCTACTTATGTCTTGGTGAAGCGGTCGTTGTTTAAATAGACATGAACTCCTATAGAGTCATTCACTGAGGTGAAAGGCAAGGTGTTTAACATGAAATCCTATAGAGTCATTCACTGAGGTGAAAGGCAATGTAAAAACTGCGTTAGTTGGACATTGGTGCCCAACTTATGTTGTTATGAAACCTTGTTCCTGTAAAGGGTGTGACAATCAAAATGTCGAGATATTCACTACGATGAGGACTAGGTACCTAATAATAATGTAGAGATATTCACTACGATGAGGACTAGGTACCTAATAATAATGTCGAGATATTCACTACGATGAGGACTAGGTACCTAATAATAATGTAGATATTCACTAAGATGAGGACTAGGCACCTAATAATAATGTAGATATTCACTACGATGAGGACTAGGTACCTAATAATAATGTAGAGATATTCACTACGATGAGGACTAGGTACCTAATAATAATGTAGAGATATTCACTAAGATGAGGACTAGGTACCTAATAATAATGTAGATAGTCACTACGATGAGGACTAGGTACCTAATTATAATGTAGAGATATTCACTACGATGAGGACTAGGTACCTAATAATAATGTAGAGATATTCACTACGATGAGGACTAGGTACCTAATAATAATGTAGATATTCACTAAGATGAGGACTAGGTACCTAATAATAATGTAGACATATTCACTACGATGAGGACTAGGTACCTAATAATAATGTAGAGATATTCACTAAGATGAGGACTAGGTACCTAATAATAATGTAGATATTCACTAAGATGAGGACTAGGCACCTAATAATAACGTAGATATTCACTACGATGAGGACTAGGTACCTAATAATAATGTAGAAATATTCACTACGATGAGGACTAGGTACCTAATAATAATGTAGATATTCACTAAGATGAGGACTAGGTACCTAATAATAATGTAGATAGTCACCACGATGAGGACTAGGTACCTAATAATAATGTAGATATTCACTAAGATGAGGACTAGGTACCTAATAATAATGTAGAGATATTCACTACGATGAGGACTAGGTACCTAATAATAATGTAGAGATATTCACTAAGATGAGGACTAGGTACCTAATAATAATGTCGAGATATTCACTACGATGAGGACTAGGTACCTAATAATAATGTAGAGATATTCACTACGATGAGGACTAGGTACCTAATAATAATGTAGATATTCACTACGATGAGGACTAGGTACCTAATAATAATGTAGATATTCACTAAGATGAGGACTAGGTACCTAATAATAATGTAGAGATATTCACTACGATGAGGACTAGGCACCTAATAATAATGTAGATATTCACTACGATGAGGACTAGGTACCTAATACTAATGTAGAGATATTCACTACGATGAGGACTAGGTACCTAATAATAATGTAGAGATATTCACTACGATGAGGACTAGGTACCTAATAATAATGTAGAGATATTCACTACGATGAGGACTAGGTACCTAATAATAATGTAGAGATATTCACTACGATGAGGACTAGGTACCTAATAATAATGTAGAGATATTCACTACGATGAGGACTAGGTACCTAATAATAATGTAGATATTCACTAAGATGAGGACTAGGTACCTAATAATAATGTAGATAGTCACTACGATGAGGACTAGGTACCTAATACTAATGTAGAGATATTCACTACGATGAGGACTAGGTACCTAATAATAATGTAGAGATATTCACTACGATGAGGACTAGGCACCTAATAATAATGTAGATATTCACTAAGATGAGGACTAGGTACCTAATAATAATGTAGATAGTCACCACGATGAGGACTAGGTACCTAATAATAATGTAGATATTCACTACGATGAGGACTAGGTACCTAATAATAATGTAGAGATATTCACTACGATGAGGACTAGGTACCTAATAATAATGTAGAGATATTCACTAAGATGAGGACTAGGTACCTAATAATAATGTCGAGATATTCACTACGATGAGGACTAGGTACCTAATAATAATGTAGAGATATTCACTACGATGAGGACTAGGTACCTAATAATAATGTAGATATTCACTACGATGAGGACTAGGTACCTAATAATAATGTAGATATTCACTAAGATGAGGACTAGGTACCTAATAATAATGTAGAGATATTCACTACGATGAGGACTAGGCACCTAATAATAATGTAGATATTCACTACGATGAGGACTAGGTACCTAATACTAATGTAGAGATATTCACTACGATGAGGACTAGGTACCTAATAATAATGTAGAGATATTCACTACGATGAGGACTAGGTACCTAATAATAATGTAGAGATATTCACTACGATGAGGACTAGGCACCTAATAATAATGTAGAGATATTCACTACGATGAGGACTAGGTACCTAATAATAATGTAGATAGTCACCACGATGAGGACTAGGTACCTAATAATAATGTAGATATTCACTACGATGAGGACTAGGTACCTAATAATAATGTAGAGATATTCACTACGATGAGGACTAGGTACCTAATAATAATGTAGAGATATTCACTAAGATGAGGACTAGGTACCTAATAATAATGTCGAGATATTCACTACGATGAGGACTAGGTACCTAATAATAATGTAGAGATATTCACTACGATGAGGACTAGGTACCTAATAATAATGTAGATATTCACTACGATGAGGACTAGGTACCTAATAATAATGTAGAGATATTCACTACGATGAGGACTAGGTACCTAATAATAATGTAGAGATATTCACTACGATGAGGACTAGGCACCTAATAATAATGTAGATATTCACTACGATGAGGACTAGGTACCTAATACTAATGTAGAGATATTCACTACGATGAGGACTAGGTACCTAATAATAATGTAGAGATATTCACTACGATGAGGACTAGGTACCTAATAATAATGTAGACAGTCACTACGATGAGGACTAGGTACCTAATAATAATGTAGAGATATTCACTACGATGAGGACTAGGTACCTAATAATAATGTAGAGATATTCACTACGATGAGGACTAGGTACCTAATAATAATGTAGATATTCACTAAGATGAGGACTAGGTACCTAATAATAATGTAGAGAGTCACTACGATGAGGACTAGGTACCTAATACTAATGTAGAGATATTCACTACGATGAGGACTAGGTACCTAATAATAATGTAGAGATATTCACTACGATGAGGACTAGGCACCTAATAATAATGTAGATATTCACTACGATGAGGACTAGGTACCTAATAATAATGTAGAGATATTCACTACGATGAGGACTAGGTACCTAATAATAATGTAGAGATATTCACTACGATGAGGACTAGGTACCTAATAATAATGTAGAGATATTCACTAGGATGAGGACTAGGTACCTAATAATAATGTAGAGATATTCACTACGATGAGGACTAGGTACCTAATAATAATGTAGAGATATTCACTAAGATGAGGACTAGGTACCTAATAATAAAGTAGAGATATTCACTACGATGAGGACTAGGTACCTAATAATAATGTAGATATTCACTAAGATGAGGACTAGGTACCTAATAATAATGTAGAGATATTCACTACGATGAGGACTAGGTACCTAATAATAATGTAGAGATATTCACTACGATGAGGACTAGGTACCTAATAATAATGTAGATATTCACTAAGATGAGGACTAGGCACCTAATAATAATGTAGATATTCACTACGATGAGGACTAGGTACCTAATAATAATGTAGAGATATTCACTACGATGAGGACTAGGTACCTAATAATAATGTAGATATTCACTAAGATGAGGACTAGGTACCTAATAATAATGTAGATAGTCACTACGATGAGGACTAGGTACCTAATACTAATGTAGAGATATTCACTACGATGAGGACTAGGTACCTAATAATAATGTAGATATTCACTAAGATGAGGACTAGGTACCTAATAATAATGTAGACAGTCACTACGATGAGGACTAGGTACCTAATAATAATGTAGAGATATTCACTACGATGAGGACTAGGTACCTAATAATAATGTAGAGATATTCACTAAGATGAGGACTAGGTACCTAATAATAATGTAGATATTCACTACGATGAGGACTAGGTACCTAATAATAATGTAGAGATATTCACTAAGATGAGGACTAGGTACCTAATAATAAAGTAGAGATATTCACTACGATGAGGACTAGGTACCTAATAATAAAGTAGAGATATTCACTACGATGAGGACTAGGTGCCTAATAATAATGTAGATATTCACTACGATGAGGACTAGGTACCTAATAATAATGTAGAGATATTCACTACGATGAGGACTAGGTACCTAATAATAATGTAGATATTCACTACGATGAGGACTAGGTACCTAATAATAATGTAGAGATATTCACTACGATGAGGACTAGGTACCTAATAATAACGTAGAGATATTCACTACGATGAGGACTAGGTACCTAATAATAATGCAGAGATATTCACTACGATGAGGACTAGGTACCTAATAATAATGTAGAGATATTCACTACGATGAGGACTAGGTACCTAATAATAATGTAGAGATATTCACTACGATGAGGACTAGGTACCTAATAATAATGTAGAGATATTCACTACGATGAGGACTAGGTACCTAATAATAATGTAGAGATATTCACTACGATGAGGACTAGGTACCTAATAATAATGTAGAGATATTCACTACGATGAGGACTAGGTACCTAATAATAATGTAGAGATACTCACTACGATGAGGACTAGGTACCTAATAATAATGTAGAGATATTCACTACGATGAGGACTAGGTACCTAATAATAATGTAGATATTCACTAAGATGAGGACTAGGTACCTAATAATAATGTAGATAGTCACTACGATGAGGACTAGGTACCTAATACTAATGTAGAGATATTCACTACGATGAGGACTAGGTACCTAATAATAATGTAGAGATATTCACTACGATGAGGACTAGGCACCTAATAATAATGTAGACATTCACTACGATGAGGACTAGGTACCTAATAATAATGTAGAGATATTCACTACGATGAGGACTAGGTACCTAATAATAATGTAGAGATATTCACTACGATGAGGACTAGGTACCTAATAATAATGTAGAGATATTCACTACGATGAGGACTAGGTACCTAATAATAATGTAGAGATATTCACTACGGTGAGGACTAGGTACCTAATAATAATGTAGATATTCACTAAGATGAGGACTAGGTACCTAATAATAATGTAGATAGTCACTACGATGAGGACTAGGTACCTAATACTAATGTAGAGATATTCACTACGATGAGGACTAGGTACCTAATAATAATGTAGATATTCACTAAGATGAGGACTAGGTACCTAATAATAATGTAGATAGTCACTACGATGAGGACTAGGTACCTAATAATAATGTAGATATTCACTAAGATGAGGACTAGGTACCTAATAATAATGTAGAGATATTCACTACGATGAGGACTAGGTACCTAATAATAATGTAGAGATATTCACTACGATGAGGACTAGGTACCTAATAATAATGTAGAGATATTCACTACGATGAGGACTAGGTACCTAATAATAATGTAGAGATATTCACTAAGATGAGGACTAGGTACCTAATAATAATGTAGATATTCACTACGATGAGGACTAGGTACCTAATACTAATGTAGAGATATTCACTACGATGAGGACTAGGTACCTAATAATAATGTAGATATTCACTAAGATGAGGACTAGGTACCTAATAATAATGTAGATAGTCACTACGATGAGGACTAGGTACCTAATAATAATGTAGATATTCACTAAGATGAGGACTAGGTACCTAATAATAATGTAGAGATATTCACTACGATGAGGACTAGGTACCTAATAATAATGTAGAGATATTCACTACGATGAGGACTAGGTACCTAATAATAATGTAGAGATATTCACTACGATGAGGACTAGGTACCTAATAATAATGTAGAGATATTCACTAAGATGAGGACTAGGTACCTAATAATAATTTAGAGATATTCACTACGATGAGGACTAGGTACCTAATAATAATGTAGAGATATTCACTACGATGAGGACTAGGTACCTAATAATAAAGTAGAGATATTCACTACGATGAGGACTAGGTACCTAATAATAATGTAGATATTCACTACGATGAGGACTAGGTACCTAATAATAATGTAGAGATATTCACTACGATGAGGACTAGGTACCTAAAAATAATGTAGATATTCACTACGATGAGGACTAGGTACCTAATAATAATGTAGAGATATTCACTACGATGAGGACTAGGTACCTAATAATAACGTAGAGATATTCATTACGATGAGGACTAGGTACCTAATAATAATGTAGAGATATTCACTACGATGAGGACTAGGTACCTAATGATAATGTAGAGATATTCACTACGATGAGGACTAGGTACCTAATGATAATGTAGAGATATTCACTACGATGAGGACTAGGTACCTAATAATAATGTAGAGATATTCACTACGATGAGGACTAGGTACCTAATAATAATGTAGAGATATTCACTACGATGAGGACTAGGTACCTAATAATAATGTAGAGATATTCACTACGATGAGGACTAGGTACCTAATAATAATGTAGAGATATTCACTACGATGAGGACTAGGTACCTAATAATAATGTAGAGATATTCACTAAGATGAGGACTAGGTACCTAATAATAATGTAGATATTCACTACGATGAGGACTAGGTACCTAATAATAATGTAGAGATATTCACTACGATGAGGACTAGGTACCTAATAATAATGTAGAGATATTCACTACGATGAGGACTAGGTACCTAATAATAATGTAGAGATATTCACTACGATGAGGACTAGGTACCTAATAATAATGTAGAGATATTCACTAAGATGAGGACTAGGTACCTAATAATAATGTAGATATTCACTACGATGAGGACTAGGTACCTAATAATAATGTAGAGATATTCACTACGATGAGGACTAGGTACCTAATAATAATGTAGAGATATTCACTACGATGAGGACTAGGTACCTAATAATAATGTAGATATTCACTACGATGAGGACTAGGCACCTAATAATAATGTAGAGATATTCACTAAGATGAGGACTAGGTACCTAATAATAATGTAGAGATATTCACTACGATGAGGACTAGGTACCTAATAATAATGTAGAGATATTCACTACGATGAGGACTAGGTACCTAATAATAATGTAGAGATATTCACTACGATGAGGACTAGGTACCTAATAATAATGTAGAGATATTCACTAAGATGAGGACTAGGTACCTAATAATAATGTAGATATTCACTACGATGAGGACTAGGTACCTAATAATAATGTAGAGATATTCACTACGATGAGGACTAGGTACCTAATAATAATGTAGAGATATTCACTACGATGAGGACTAGGTACCTAATAATAATGTAGATATTCACTACGATGAGGACTAGGCACCTAATAATAATGTAGAGATATTCACTAAGATGAGGACTAGGTACCTAATAATAATGTAGAGATATTCACTACGATGAGGACTAGGTACCTAATAATAATGTAGAGATATTCACTACGATGAGGACTAGGTACCTAATAATAATGTAGATATTCACTACGATGAGGACTAGGTACCTAATAATAATGTAGAGATATTCACTACGATGAGGACTAGGTACCTAATAATAATGTAGAGATATTCACTAAGTTAGTGAAGTGAAGTGGAGCCCATCACCCTTAACAGGAATTGGCCACTGAAGTGTTTAAGCGTTGTCAGGAAGTGGCCACTGGAGTGTTTAAGCGTTGTCAGGAAGTGGCCACTGGAGTGTTTAAGCGTTGTCAGGAAGTGGCCACTGGAGTGTTTAAGCGTTGTCAGGAAGTGGCCACTGGAGTGTTTAAGCGTTGTCAGGAAGTGGCCACTGGAGTGTTTAAGCGTTGTCAGGAAGTGACCGCTGGAGTGTTTAAGCGTTGTGCCACTCCTACATGACACAAACTCTCAGCCAATGAGATGGAAGCATCTGGAACAGAACTGAGATCCTAAAAGGCACCCTATTCCATAAGTAGTGCACTACTTTTGACAAGGGCCCATAGGTAGTGCACTAGCTGATTTAACACCTTGCCCCCCCCCACCTAGAGACTGACAGGGGATCTAGCATCTTGCCCCCCCCCCCCCCCACCCAGAGACTGACAGGGGATCTAACACCTTGCCCCCACCCCCATAGACTGACAGGGGATCTAACACCTTGCCCCCCCCCCCCCCTCCACCACCCAGAGACTGATGGGATCTAACACCTAGCTGCTTGTCTGTTCTCCCCCAGAGACCGACAGGGAATCTAACTGCTTGTCTGTTCTCCCCCAGAGACTGATAGAGAATCTAGCTGCTTGTCTGTTCTCCCCCAGAGACTGATAGAGAATCTAACTGCTTGTCTGTTCTCCCCCAGAGACTGATAGAGAATCTAGCTGCTTGTCTGTTCTCCCCCAGAGACTGATAGAGAATCTAGCTGCTTGTCTGTTCTCCCCCAGAGACTGATAGGGAATCTAACTGCTTGTCTGTTCTCCCCCAGAGACTGATAGAGAATCTAGCTGCTTGTCTGTTCTCCCCCAGAGACTGACAGGGAATCTAGCTGCTTGTCTGTTCTCCCCCAGAGACTGATAGAGAATCTAGCTGCTTGTCTGTTCTCCCCCAGAGACTGATAGAGAATCTAGCTGCTTGTCTGTTCTCCCCCAGAGACTGATAGAGAATCTAGCTGCTTGTCTGTTCTCCCCCAGAGACTGATAGAGAATCTAGCTGCTTGTCTGTTCTCCCCCAGAGACTGATAGGGAATCTAACTGCTTGTCTGTTCTCCCCCAGAGACTGATAGAGAATCTAGCTGCTTGTCTGTTCTCCCCCAGAGACTGACAGGGAATCTAGCTGCTTGTCTGTTCTCCCCCAGAGACTGATAGAGAATCTAGCTGCTTGTCTGTTCTCCCCCAGAGACTGATAGAGAATCTAGCTGCTTGTCTGTTCTCCCCCAGAGACTGATAGAGAATCTAGCTGCTTGTCTGTTCTCCCCCAGAGACTGATAGAGAATCTAGCTGCTTGTCTGTTCTCCCCCAGAGACTGATAGAGAATCTAGCTGCTTGTCTGTTCTCCCCCAGAGACTGATAGAGAATCTAACTGCTTGTCTGTTCTCCCCCAGAGACTGATAGAGAATCTAACTGCTTGTCTGTTCTCCCCCAGAGACTGATAGAGAATCTAGCTGCTTGTCTGTTCTCCCCCAGAGACTGATAGAGAATCTAACTGCTTGTCTGTTCTCCCCCAGAGACTGATAGAGAATCTAGCTGCTTGTCTGTTCTCCCCCAGAGACTGATAGAGAATCTAGCTGCTTGTCTGTTCTCCCCCAGAGACTGATAGAGAATCTAGCTGCTTGTCTGTTCTCCCCCAGAGACTGATAGAGAATCTAACTGCTTGTCTGTTCTCCCCCAGAGACTGATAGAGAATGTAACTGCTTGTCTGTTCTCCCCCAGAGACTGACAGGGAATCTAACTGCTTGTCTGTTCTCCCCCAGAGACTGACAGGGAATCTAGCTGCTTGTCTGTTCTCCCCCAGAGACTTACAGGGAATCTAGCTGCTTGTCTGTTCTCCCCCAGAGACTGACAGGGAATCTAACTGCTTGTCTGTTCTCCCCCAGAGACTGACAGGGAATCTAACTGCTTGTCTGTTCTCCCCCAGAGACTGACAGGGAATCTAACTGCTTGTCTGTTCTCCCCCAGAGACTGACAGGGAATCTAGCTGCTTGTCTGTTCTCCCCCAGAGACTTACAGGGAATCTAGCTGCTTGTCTGTACTCCCCCAGAGACCGACAGGGAATCTAGCTGCTTGTCTGTTCTCCCCCAGAGACCGACAGGGAATCTAACTGCTTGTCTGTTCACTGTGGATCTGTGTTTACCTGGACTTTTACCATCTGAATTCCCTTTGTTGTAGAGCAGACTGATTCGTCAAATACTTATACTGCTGTTATGCTACGTTACTTTGCTGTAGAGACAGGCAACTGAGAGGTGGGAAGTGTGTATGTTTGTCGTGTCTGTGTGTGTGTGTGTGTGTGTGTGTGTGTGTGTGTGTGTGTGTGTCTCTGTGTCTCTACTCTGTACAGTGTGTGTGTGTGTGCGTGTGTGTGTGTGTGTCTCTACTCTGTACAGTGTGTGTGTGTGTGTGTGTGTGTGTGTGTGTGTGTGTGTGTGTGTGTGTGTGTGTGTGTGTGTGTGTGTGTGTGTGTGTGTCTCTACTCTGTATAGTGTGTGTGTGTGTACGAGCCGCCAGACATTTCCGATGAGATCTTTTCAATTGTTTTTTTCTTTCTTCTGGCTCATGACTCACGATTCGGCGTGATGCATCAGAATAGAGGCCACCGCATTACCCCTCTAATTATGACAAATTTAATCTTTTTTAACGACTCCGTTCAAAATTCATTCCGTATAAGACGATCATCTGTGTCTAACTCAATTTGACAAAGCTATATAAAAGCCAATTTACATTTCCTGTACAAAAAATGATGTTTTCCCTCAATGCAGCCTAAGGCCAAGTCAAAAAAAAATAAATCAGTGTTGGCGTCTTAAACTAATAAGAGACCCAATTTGAGTGTTGACAATTCAATGAATACATTTCACTATAAGTGTCTGTCTGAGGATAAAGAATATTCCCCGACCCCATTAAGTTGTGTACCCACCATTTAAAAAAATAACATAAAAAATTATGCAACAAAGACACTCTCACCGCAATGATTCAATTTGAACCACCCAAAAAATGTGAACATTTCTTCCCCGTTTTTGTCACGACTTCCGCCGAAGTCGGGTCCTCTCCTTGTTCGGGTGGCGCTCGGCGCTCGGCGTCGCCGGTCCTCTAGCCATCGTCGATCCACTTTTCATTTTCCATTTGTTTTGTCTTGTTTTTCCACACACCTGGTTTCAATTCCATCATGTACTTGTTGTGTATTTAACCCTCTGTCCCCCCCCCCCATGTCTTTGTGTGGGATTGTTTTATTGTAGAGTGTGCACGTTCCCCGTGAGCGCACGACGGGTTATTTTTGTGCCCATTTATCTTGTTCTTCTGGATGCTGTTTTAATAAATCTCCGGTTATTACCCAGTTATCCTGCGCATGACTTCTCAACCGCCAATTACACACCCCGCTATCGTTTTGAAGTTTAAATTTGTGCATCTCGTTTATAGCAACTTTTCCCATGTTTTTATGTTTTCTTATTTGGCATGACAGGAGATAGCATCGCAATTACAATCTCCTTTTATCATCCATAAACCCAAATGTCCTCTTTAAGGTTCCCAGGCCGTGAAGATTCTGTTAACTGTCGTTCTCTAAAACTTTCCTGTCAAAATGTATTATAAAATAAGATAAGCCCATTGAATGTGGGTCGCTTTTGCCTCTTGATGTTCATGTTGGTGTATTATCTGGGAGGTAATGTCCACGTTGGTGTATTATCTGGGAGGTAATGTCCATGTTGGTGTATTATCTGGTAGGTAATGTCCACGTTGGTGTATTATCTGGGAGGTAATGTCCACGTTGGTGTATTATCTGGGAGGTAATGTCCATGTTGGTGTATTATCTGGGAGGTAATGTCCACGTTGGTGTATTATCTGGGAGGTAATGTCCACGTTGGTGTATTATCTGGGAGGTAATGTCCATGTTGGTGTAATATCTGGGAGGTAATGTCCATGTTGGTGTATTATCTGGGAGGTAATGTCCATGTTGGTGTATTATCTGGTAGGTAATGTCCACGTTGGTGTATTATCTGGGAGGTAATGTCCATGTTGGTGTATTGTCTGGGAGGTAATGTCCATGTTGGTGTATTATCTGGGAGGTAATGTCCATGTTGGTGTATTATCTAGGAGGTAATGTCCATGTTGGTGTATTATCTGGGAGGTAATGTCCACGTTGGTGAATAATCTAGGAGGTAATGTCCATGTTGGTGTATTATCTAGGAGGTAATGTCCATGTTGGTGTATTATCTGGGAGGTAATGTCCATGTTGGTGTATTATCTGGGAGGTAATGTCCATGTTGGTGTATTATCTGGGAGGTAATGTCCACGTTGGTGTATTATCTGGGAGGTAATGTCCACGTTGGTGTATTATCTGGGAGGTAATGTCCATGTTGGTGTATTATCTGGGAGGTAATGTCCACGTTGGTGTATTATCTGGGAGGTAATGTCCATGTTGGTGTATTATCTGGGAGGTAATGTCCATGTTGGTGTATTATCTGGGAGGTAATGTCCATGTTGGTGTATTATCTGGGAGGTAATGTCCATGTCGGTGTATTAAAATGGGTGTAAATTAAAAGAACATGACAATGAATGTGGCCCGTTGTTAGTGTCATCTCAACCAGCAGCCCTAGGAGGGACAGTGTTGATGGGACAAACGTATTGCTGCTATCTTCACTGACCACACCGCTAACTCTTAACTTCATCTGACAGGAGGGTAGCGTCCCAAATGGAACCCTAATCCCTACATAGTGCACTACTTTTAGACCAGGGCCCTATGGAACCCTATTCCCTACATAGTGCACTACTTTAGACCAGAGCCCTGCGGAACCCTATTCCCCACATAGTGTACTATATATTTTTTTTTATTATTACCCATTGGGATTTGGTCAAAAGTAGTTCACTCTGAAGGGAATAGGGTGCCACTTGGGACGCGGCAAGAGAATATGTAACCTTGTCATATCCCCCTTGCTTATAAACTACCACCAGTAGCCATAACCAGTCAAAGAGAATCACATATCAAATATTAAATAATATGCCTTAAAGGCATGACAGATAAATTGTCACAGCGGCGAGAGCAACGAATTGTAGATTATAGCCTACTAATTTTATACTCGAATTTTCAGGCTCGGGCAAAAAAATTGCTAACTCGTCTTGACACGAAGTTCACCAGGCCTAGATATGATAATGTTGAGTTTATTATTGTCTCCTCACTGCAGAATACATGTATTGAACCAATGTATTCGTGTGGCTAAACCATGGTACTGTAGCAACAATTACAAAATATTTTTTGGGGGTGGGAAATTCTCTGTACATTTGACTCATGCTTCCTACAATTTTCTGTTGGAAGACCTAGCATGTAGATAGATTGTCACACACTGCCTTCTCCACATTAAAATGACATATAACCTCTTGTGAATTCGTAATTACCACACGAACCCGAACTTAGGCTATTTCACACTGATGCAAAGGATTTCAGGCAGAGAGACAATATCTTCAACAAATGTGAGAGAGTGAGAGCAAACAAACAACATCCAACATCCTGTTGGAGAATGAACACATCAGAGCATCATTTGAACTGCAAGGTTGTCAGGCAGTCGGCAGAGCAGCTGCTCTAAAGTACTGCATTTAAATTGGTTACAGAGAGCCAGAGAACGAGAGAGAGGGGGGGGGGCTGGGAGCTACATTCCTTATGTACAAACACTTGTTTTATCCAAGAACTCACACACACACACCGACTTGCACAAAGACGTATAAGCCTTTGGTACACATCCCCATTGCATATCATTTGCTGTGTGTTAAGAGTTTAATAGTGTGGTTTTTCTGCGACACGTCGCTGTTGTGATTGCATCTCATTGAAGCAATTAGGATTTAAGCGCGTATTAATCCAGTGTAATTCTGTCAGTAATTTCAGTATGACAAAAGAATGTTGTTTGTGTTTATTGCCAATATCCAACGTTGCGTTAAACTTTACCTTTGAAACCAGGGAGTCATTCTTCATACTGCAGAGCTCAAGTAATTCGTATTTGTTTTGAGCAGTGTACATTTTTGGGTTACGTGCGTTTAGTTATGTAATTTTCCAGCACACAGCTTTCGTCTACAACAGTAGCTATTTAGGTCTTGTTGTACTGCAAACAATGTGTCGGCAGGTTTGCTTAGTATTCAAACCTTCTCAAAACCTCAAAGCCTAATTGATACTCGTAGAGGTACTCCCACAATAATGTGATTTATATCGCATACAAGGTAAAATATTGGATTCTTCACTCACCCCACTAATCCCATTCCACTACCCTTTTAATTATCTGAAAACAAGCTTTGCTTTTTTGCTTCCACGACCATCAGGCTTGATGAAGCTGTTTTGTCTTGTTGTAATGTGGTGCCGGCCTGTAATTCCTTAAACATTTTTAATTAGTAATACATGTCATTGAGAAAAATAGATATTTTGGTGAGTAATAAACTTAACAGGTGGCAGTGTGTTGGACACAGACACTCATATATATATAGAGGTCTATAAAGCCTGTCTCCATTACTGATTTCTGGAACCGTTAGCTTACCTGACATAAGCTCAGAAACACTTGTATTTCAAACACTGTCCTGTTTCATGTTTTATTTCACCTTTATTTAACCAGGTAGGCAAGTTGACAACACGTTCTCATTTTCAATTGCGACCTGGCCAAGATAAAGCAAAGCAGTTCGGTTAGGTGGAAGAGAGGAGGACCGAATCGCAGTGTGGTACGTTTCCATATTTATTAGAACACTTATTAAACACGAACCAAACAATAAAACAGAAATGTAACCAACGAAGCTACAGACCTGAACATGTGAACCTAGTGAAAACAAAGAACGCAATGATCAGGAACAGGTCTGTAGCGTCGTTAGTTTAATTTCTGTTTATAGTTTTGTTTGTGTTTAATAAGTCTTCCAATAAATATGGAAACGTACCACACTGCGATTTGGTCCTCCTCTCTTCCACCTAACGACGAGCGTTATAGAATCACCCACCTATCCCCAACACAAAACAAGCCACCTAAATATGATTCCCAATCAGACAACACAAAACACCTGCCTCTGATTGGGAACCATATTAGGCCAAACATAGAAAGAGACAAACTAGACACACAACATAGAATGCCCACCCAGCTCACGTCCTGACCAACACTAAAACAAGTAAAACACACAAGAACTATGGTCAGAACGTGACATCGACATATACAACAACACAGAGTTACACATGGAATAAACAAAACATACAGTCAATAATACAGTAGAAATATAAGTCTATATACAATGTGAGCAAGTGAGGTGAGATAAGGGAGGTGAAGGCAAAAAAAAAAGCCATGGTGGCGAAGTAAATACAATATAGCAAGTAAAACATTGGCTGATCAATGGGCAGTTCATTACCTCTGTCAGATTAATATGGAGCTTAACCCTTGTGTGGTGTTTGGGTCTACAGGACCCATTTTCAATGTTTACTGAAATCTAAAATGATATAATTAAAAAAAAAATTTAAACCTGAGACTCATTGGCCTTGGTTTCATTTACTGTGAAGAACATTTTCATTGACACTGTGAACCTCGCTACACGTTTATATTACATATGCGGTGTTCGGGTCCATTTTGCAGAGATAGAAGCTAATGTGGAAGGAGCGTCTTCCACTTTGGAAGATTTTTCAGAATATGAGCATCGTGTTTCTGTCAATTCAGAATCTGACAGTGAGTTGGAATTAGAGGATGAGATTGACCCCCAGACAACCCCAGAACAAGCCCGTTAGCAGCCAACCCCAGAACCAGCCCATTAGCAGCCAACCCCAGAACCAGCCCGTTAGCAGCCAACCCCAGAACCAGCCCGTTAGCAGCCAACCCCAGGACCAGCCCATCAGCAACCAGCTCATCAGCAGCCTGCAGGAGGAGAAATATGGATTTTTAAAAACTGTGAAACTGAATGGTCTTCTTGCCCAAGGAATGAGCCACCCCGCATAGCTGCCAATGTGATAAGGATGCAACCAGGGCCGACGCGGATGGCGGTTACTCATGTGCAAGACATTAATTCTTCTTTTGAACTGTTCATCCCAGACACCATCCAGAAAATCATTCTTGACAGTAATAATTTGGAGGGAAGTGGGTTTTTGGAGAGAGATGGAAGGAGATGGACCAAACTCGGTTACATCAATATTTTGGGGTTATTCTCCTTGCTGGTGTTTTCAGATACAATAGGGAGGGAATCCACAGAATCAGATGTGGGATGCAGAAACTGGCAGATAACTTTTCTGAGGCAACAATATCTCTGGAAAACATCCACATTATTTCCAGGATTATTCGCTTCAATAACCGAGACACCAGACCAGCTCGATGGCAGACAAGCTAGCTGCAATCAGGTCAGTGTAGAGAGACAAGCTAGCTGCAATCAGGTCAGTGTAGAGAGACAAGCTAGCTGCAATCAGGTCAGTGTAGAGAGACAAGCTAGCTGCAATCAGGTCAGTGTAGAGAGACAAGCTAGCTGCAATCAGGTCAGTGTAGAGAGACAAGCTAGCTGCAATCAGGTCAGTGTAGAGAGACAAGCTAGCTGCAATCAGGTCAGTGTGGGACACGTGGGTGGACCACCTTCCCCTGTTTTACAACCCTGGGCCCAACGTTACTGTTGATGAGCAGCTAATGTCATTTATGGGCCGCTGCCCCTTCAGGCAGTACATACCATCTAAACCCTGAAAATATGGAATCAAGATCTGGGCTGCCTGCCATCCAAGACCTACAGTGGGGAGAACAAGTATTTGATACACTGCCGATTTTGCAGGTTTTCCTACTTACAAAGAATGTAGAGGTCTTTCATTTTTTATCATAGGTACACTTCAACTTCAACTGTACACTACTTGTCAGGTGAATAAAATCGAGCAAACAGCCATTCAATCTCCATAGACAAACATTGGTAGTAGAATGGCCTTACTGAACAGCTCAGTGACTCTCAGCGCAGTGGAAAGCAAAGGGAGAACCAACTACATATTAATGCCCTTGATTTGGGAATGATATGTTCGACGAATAGGTGTCCACACACTTTTGGTCATGTAGTGTATATAGATATATATACACAGTACCAGTCAAACGTTTGGACACACACCTATAGAATCATGTAGTAACCAGCTCCAGGTAGTCACCTGGAATGCATTTAAATTAACAGCCTTTTAAAAAGTATATTTGTGGAATTGCTTTCCTTCTAAATGTGTCTGTGTCACGTAGTATAAATGATTGGAGACAGGCGCAGGAATACGTAATAGGGGGTTTTAATCCTACACACAAAAATACAACATGCCATGAAGGGCACCCGGACGAAGCCCAAAACAAACAGGTATACAAAAACACAGTGTAACGGGGTGAGTGAATGGTTGCCGGGAAGTCAGGAGCAAGAGAGCAGAGATGGGTGATAACAGGAGAACTTTAATATACACCCTGGCCCAAAGGCACAGGCGAGGCAGCACAAAGCACAACCACGGTAACATGAACCGGATTAAACAAAACAAACAACCTAGGTTTGAAAGAAACCTAGCGCAAGCCAGCCTGTAGTGTAACACCCTAAGCAAATAACAATCCCACACACAGACATGGGGGAAACAAAGGGTAATATACATTTAGTCTGATGAGGGAATGTGAACCAGGTGTGCGGGTAAACAAGACAAAACAAATGGAAAATGAAAGGTGGAGCGGCGATGGCTAGAAGACCGGTGACTTCGTCCTCCGAATGCCGCCCGAACTAGGAGAGGGACCGACTTCGGCAGAAGTCGTGACACACAGGGATGTAACCCAAACAAAAGAGCGAGGTTAAACCTGTAATAAATACAAGGGACGAGACCGGTAATAACAATACACAGGACGAGACCGGTAATAACAATACACCGGACAAGAACCGTAATAACAATACACAGGACGAGACCCAAAATAACAATATACAGGACGAGACCCGTAATAACAATACACAGGACGAGACCCGTAATAACAACACACGGGACGAGACCCGTAATAACAACACACGGGACGAGACCCGTAATAACAATACACCGGACGAGACCCGTAATAACAATACACCGGACGAGACCCGTAATAACAATACACTGGACGAGACCCGTAATAACAATACACCGGACGAGACCTGTAATAACAATACACGGGACGAGACCCGTAATAACAATACACTGGACGAGACCCGTAATAACAATACACCGGACGAGACCCGTAATAACAATACACTGGACGAGACCCGTAATAACAATACACCGGACGAGACCCGTAATAACAATACACGGGACGAGACCCGTAATAACAATACACCGGACGAGACCCGTAATAACAATACACTGGACGAGACCCGAAATAACAATACACGGGACGAGACCCGTAATAACAATACACCGGACGAGACCCGTAATAAAAATACACTGGACGAGACCCGTAATAACAATACAAGGGACGAGACCCGTAATAACAAGTACACAACTATTCATGGGACGAGACCCGTAATAACAAGTACACAATATACGCAGCACGAAAGCCGAAACAACAAAGCACAGGTACTCACAAGACCAACGGACAGTGGTAACAGTAAACCGACAAAACAATGGTAAACAGAGGGCACATATATACAATTACCAATCAGGGGAATTGGAATCAGGTGTGCATAATGAAACAGTTCAGTGACGCCTAGAGGCCGGTGAAGGTAGACCTCCGGAACTGGTGCACAGAATGAGGTCAGTCAATCCAGAAAATGTCAAGAACTCCCAATCATTGGGAGGGCCCCGTGTGGCTCAGTTGGTAGAGCATGGCGCTTGCAACGCCAGGGCTGTGGGTTCGATTCCCACGGGGCCAGTACAAAAAAAAAAAGTATGAATGTATGTACTTGTAAGTTGCTCTGGATAAGAGCGTCTGCTAAATGACTTAAATGTAATGTAAATGTCATTCAAGTGCAGTCACAAAAATCCTCAAGCGCTATGATGAAACTGGCTCTCATGAGGAAAGGAAGACCCAGAGTTACCTTTGCTACAGAGGACAAGTTCATTAGAGTTACCAGCCTCAGAAATTGCAGTCCAAATAAATTCTTCACCGAGCTCAAGAACAATACACATCTCAACATCAACTGTTCAGAGGAGACTACATGAATCAGGCCTTCATGGTCGAACTGATGCAAAGAAACCACTACTAAATGACACCAATAAGAAGAAGAGACTTGCTTGGGCCAAGAGACACAAGCAATGGACATTAGACAGGTGGAAATCTGTCCTTTCCTCTGATGAGTCCAAATTGGATATTTTTGGATCCAAACGCTGTGTCTTTGTGAGACGCAGAGTAGGTGAACAGATGATCTCCGCATGTGTGGTTCCCACCGTGAAGCATGGAGGAGGAGGTGTGATGGTGTGGGGGTGCTTTGCTGGTGACAATGTCTGTGATTTATTTAGAATTCAAGGCACACTTAACCATTATGGCTTCCACAGCATTCTGCAGCGATACGCCATTACATCTGGTTTGCCTTTAGTGGGACAATAATTTGCTTTTCTACAGGACAATGACCCAAAACACACCTCCATGCTGTGAAGGAAAAGCAGCCAACAAGTGCTCAGCATATGTGAGAACTCCTTCAAGACTGTTGGAAAAACATTCCAGTTGAAGGCGGTTCAGAGAATGCCAGGAGTGTGCAAAGCTGTCATCATGGCAAAGGGTGACTACTTTGAAGAATGCCAAATATATGTTGATTTTTTTAAGCAATTATTTGGTTACTACATGATTCCATATGTGTTATTTCATAGTAGAAAATAGATAATAGAATAATAGAATTTTTTGTTGTTGTAGAAAATAGTAAAAATAAAGAAAAACCCAGGAATAAGTAGGTGTGCCCGAACTTTTGACTGGTACTGTACATATATATATATTGTATATTATTTTAATAGCAGGACACTGAAAAGTCCATTATGTTTTTATTTTCGGCTTCAGACCATTTCCTACTTCCCACTTAAAACATAGTTTCTAGTTTTTTTAATTTCCATGGTTTTTACACCAGAAGTTGATTTTCTGTTCAAGGGAACTTCATCCGATAGTATTTTTGGCTTGTTCCTCAAGAAATGCTGGCGGCCATGAGAGAAACCAAAGCCGAGTCGGCTTGGGGGTGTGGTTTGATGTGGGTGTTTCTTGGGTGTGTGTCTATGGTGAGATGCTGGAGGAAGCTTTGAATAGGTCCGTAGCCTACAGCGTAATATGTGAAGAATTAAATAACTGAATTTATGTACTGTAGATTTTCCAAACACACACGATGATGTGATGATGAGGGCCCCTTGATGGTCTTCTTTATGCTGTATGTTCGGCAGCAAACTGGACATCTCTCGAACAAATGCAGTATGCAATCTCATGAGTTGGTGTTGACTGGGAAGGCTTGTAACAGGGTGATATAATATACAACCAAGTGGTAAATAAAATTTTGTTGTAAAGAAAGGATAAAGCTTATTGCCAATGCACCTCACAAACAAAACGACTCGACTAGCTGGATCTGCAATCCTGTGGAATAAGCCTACTGGTTTATCAACAAGCCGGGAATATTTTTTATTAAAAGGTTAAAATATACATAACAAGATAGGTAACCATCCGTCTATGTTATAGCTACAGGTATACTCACTGGGGACGAACCATCAGTCTATAATCTAACTACCAGTATACTCACTGGGGACCAACCATCAGTCTACATTCTAACTGCCAGTATACTCACTGGGGACCAACCATCAGTCTGCATTCTAGCTACCAGTATACTCACTGGGGACCAACCATCAGTCTACATTATAGCTACAGGTATACTCACTGGGGACCAACCATCAGTCTATATTCTAGCTACCAGTATAGTCACTGGGGACCAACCATCAGTCTATGTTCTAGCTACCAGTATACTCACTGGGGACCAACCATCAGTCTATGTTCTAGCTACCAGTATACTCACTGAGGACCAACCATCAGTCTATGTTTTAGCTACCAGTACACTCACTGGGGACCAACCATCAGTCTATAATCTAACTACCAGTCTACTCACTGGGACCAACCATCAGTCTATAATCTAACTACCAGTCTACTCACTGGGGACCAACCATCAGTCTATAATCTAACTACCAGTATACTCACTGGGGACAAACCATCAGTCTACAATCTAACTACCAGTATACTCACTGGGGACAAACCATCAGTCTATAATCTAACTACCAGTATACTCACTGGGGACAAACCATCAGTCTACAATCTAACTACCAGTATACTCACTGGGGACAAACCATCAGTCTACAATCTAACTACCAGTATACTCACTGGGGACCAACCATCAGTCTACATTCTAGCTACCAGTATACTCACTGGGGACCAACCATCAGTCTACATTCTAGCTACCAGTATACTCACTGGGGATCAACCATCAGTCTACATTCTAACTACAGGTATACTTACTGGGGACCAACCATCAGTCTACATTCTAACTACCAGTATACTCACTGGGGACCAACCATCAGTCTATGTTCTAGCTACCAGTATACTCAATGGGGAGCAACCATCAGTCTACATTCTAGCTACCAGTATACTCACCCCACTGTGGACCAACCACCTATTATGCATGACAGTGTCCTTCGGGTGCTGCATGTATTCCATAGTTAGTCAATCCGCACAGGGCTTTTCAGTCTCAAACGGCCGTGATCCCTTTCAATGCGTTGGGGGTAATAACACACCGGAGACCCATTCAATGAAGGGAAGCGATGTGGGCGGACGGGCACAATACTAAGATGAACGTATTTGCGTAAACTCCGCACAGTGTCACTGAGTACCATAGGTTAGTCTGTGCAGTATAAATATGTAATATATATCTAAAGTCTATTACATCCACAGAGTCCTCAACATCCACAGTGCCCAATACATCCACAGTGCCCATTACATCCACAGTGCCCACTACATCAACAGTACCCATTACATCCACAGTGCCCACTGCATCCACAGTGTCCTCAACATCCACAGTGTCCTCAACATCCACAGTGCCCATTACATCCACAGTGTCCTCAACATCCACATTGTCCTCAACATCCACATTGCCCATTACATCCACAGTGTCCTCTACATCCACAGTGCCCACTACATCCACAGTGCCCATTACATCCACAGTGCCCACTACATCCACAGTGCCCAATACATCCACAGTGCCCTATACATCCACAGTGCCCATTACATCCACAGTGTCCAATACATCCACAGTGCCCAATACATCCACAGTGCTCATTACGTCCACAGTGCCCACTACATCCACAGTGCCCACTGTATCCACAGTGTCCTCTACATCCACAGTGTCCTCTACATTCACAGTGCTCATTACGTCCACAGTGCCCATTACATCCACAGTGCCCAATACATCCACAGTGCTCATTACGTCCACAGTGCCCACTACATCCACAGTGCCCACTGCATCCACAGTGTCCTCTACATCCACAGTGTCCTCTACATTCACAGTGCTCATTACGTCCACAGTGCCCATTACATCCACAGTCCCATTACATCCACAGTGTCCACTACATCCACAGTGCCCATTACATCCACAGTGCCCACTACATCCACAGTGTCCTCTACATCCACAGTGTCCATTACATCCACAGTGCCCACTACATCCACAGTGCCCACTACATCCACAGTGCCCATTACATCCACAGTGCCCACTACAACCACAGTGCCCATTACATCCACAGTGCCCACTACATCCACAGTGCCCAATACATCCACAGTGCCTTATACATCCACAGTGCTCATTACGTCCACAGTGCCCATTACATCCACAGTGCCCTCAACATCCACAGTGTCCTATACATCCACAGTGCCCACTACATCCACAGTGCCCATTACATCCACAGTGCCCACTACATCCACAGTGCCCAATACATCCACAGTGCCCATTACATCCACAGTGCCCACTACATCCACAGTGCCCAATACATCCACAGTGCCCAATACATCCACAGTGCCCAATACATCCACAGTGCCCACTACATCCACAGTGCCCACTACATCCACAGTGCCCATTACATCCACAGTGCCCATTACTTCCACAGTGCCCATTACATCCACAGTGCCCAATACATTCACAGTGCCCATTACATCCACAGTGCCCAATAAATCCACAGTGCCCATTACATCCACAGTGCCCATTACATCCACAGTGCCCACTACATCCACAGTGCCCACTACATCCACAGTGTCCACTACATCCACAGTGCCCACTACATCCACAGTGCCCACTACATCCACAGTGCCCAATACATCCACAGTGCCCACTACATCCACAGTGCCGAATACATCCACAGTGCCCACTACATCCACAGTGCCCAATACATCCACAGTGCCCACTACATCCACAGTGTCCACTACATCCACAGTGCCCACTACATCCACAGTGTCCACTACATCCACAGTGCCCAATACATCCACAGTGCCGAATACATCCACTGTGCCCACTACATCCACAGTGCCGAATACATCCACAGTGCCCACTACATCCACAGTGCCCACTACATCCACAGTGCCCACTACATCCACAGTGTCCTCTACATCCACAGTGTCCAATACATACACAGTGCCCAATACATCCACAGTGCCCATTACATCCACAGTGCCCAATACATCCACAGTGCCCACTACATCCACAGTGCCCATTACATCCACAGTGCCCATTACATCCACAGTGTCCACTACATCCACAGTGCCCACTACATCAACAGTGCCCACTACATCCACAGTGCCCACTACATCCACAGTGCCCATTACCTCCACAGTGCCCACTACATCCACAGTGCCCACTACATCCACAGTGCCCACTACATCCACAGTTCCCATTACCTCCACAGTGCCCAATACATCCACAGTGTCATCTACATCCACAGTGTCATCTACATCCACAGTGTCCAATACATCCACAGTGCCCATTACATCCACAGTGCCCAATACATCCACAGTGCCCAATACATCCACAGTGCCCACTACATCCACAGTGCCCAACACATCCACAGTGTCCATTACATCCACAGTGCCCACTACACATACAGCGTCCACTACATCCACAGTGCCCACTACATCCACAGTGCCCATTACATCCACAGTGCCCATTACATCCACAGTGCCCATTACATCCACAGTGTCCAATACATCCACAGTGCCCAATACATCCACAGTGCCCACTACATCCACAGTGCCCACTACATCCACAGTGTCCAATACATCCACAGTGCCCACTACATCCACAGTGCCCACTACATCCACAGTGCCCACTACATCCACAGTTCCCATTACCTCCACAGTGTCCAATACATCCACAGTGTCATCTACATCCACAGTGTCATCTACATCCACAGTGTCCATTACATCCACAGTGCACATTACATCCACAGTGTCATCTACATCCACAGTGTCATCTACATCCACAGTGCCCACTACATCCACAGTGTCCACTACATCCACAGTGCCCATTACATCCACAGTGCCCACTACATCCACAGTGCCCACTACATCCACAGTGCCCATTACATCCACAGTGCCCATTACATCCACAGTGCCCACTACATCCACAGTGCCCACTACATCCACAGTGCTCATTACATCCGCAGTGCCCATTACATCCACAGTGTCCACTACATCCACAGTGCCCACTACATCCACAGTGCCCATTACATCCACAGTGCCCATTACATCCACAGTGTCCAATACATCCACAGTGCCCAATACATCCACAGTGCCCACTACATCCACAGTGCCCACTACATCCACAGAGTCCTCAACATCCACAGTGCCCACTACATCCACAGTGCCCACTACATCCACAGTGCCGAATACATCCACATTGGTCATACAAATCAGTTGAATATCAAAATGTAATAGTTGTTTTAACAAAAAGCTTGCTTAATGAAGCAGAAACTCAAGGCGATGTCACAAGGCTGTCTCTAAATATAAACCAAACAAGAGGAGAGAGAGAGAGAGAGAGAGAGAGAGAGAGAGAGAGAGAGAGAGAGAGAGAGAGATTCATGGGAATGACGCTTCTCCTTGTCCACAGAATGAGCAGAATTGATCACACCAGACTAATGCTCACACTAACATGAGACACTGCTCAGGGCCTCGCTCTTCCACCTGAATGCCTATCTGTCTGTGTCTCAAATCGCACCATATTCCCTATTTAGTGCACTGCTTTTTACCAGGGCCCTATCGTTCAAAATCGCACCATATTCCCTATATAGTGCACTGCTTTTTACCAGGGCCCTATCGTTCAAAATCGCACCATATTCCCTATATAGTGCACTGCTTTTGACCTTGGCCCATAGGGAATAGGGTGTAATTGGGGACAATAGGGCGCAGGTCAAAAATAGTGCACTATGTTAGGAACAGGGTACCACTTAGGAAGCAGCCTCTGCGTCAGAATGGCTAACTTTTATCCTTGGGGGCCTAAAACGCAGTACATGAGACATAGAAGATGAACCGATCAGACAAAGATCAAAGATGCTCAAGGCTTGAAAATGTCAGAATGTTTAAATTAAAGTCGCTCTCAGTAACTGGGCCTGAGATCCCTCCAGGGAGAAAAGAGAATTGGGGAATGATATCTGTGGATGTGGATGTGTTGGGTGCAATACCTTGATATGTGTTATCCCCAAACAGAGCCAGACTGTTTATTTATTTAAAAATGTTGCCACCAACCTGACAGATGTAGAAAGGGTGTTTGACTGTATGTAGAAACATTTGGAACTCCTTCCCAATATTGAGTTGCAGTCCCTTTCACCCCCAGAACAGCCTCAGTTCGCCGGGCGTGGACTCTCCAAGGTGTCGAAAGGGCTCCAGTTGTAGCACGTTGGCTGGATGTCCTTTGGGTGGTGGACCATTCTTGATACACACGGGAAACTGTTGAGCGTGAAAAACCCAGCAGCGATGCAGTTCTTGACACAAACCGGTGTGCCTGGCACCTACTCCCATTCAAATGCATTTAAATATTTAGTCGTGCCCATTCACCCTCAGAATGGTACACATACACAATCCATGTCTCAATTGTCTTAAGGCTTACAAATCCTTCTTTAACCCGTCTCCTCCCCTTCATCTACACTGATTGATAGTGGATCAATAAGGGATCATAGCTTTCACCTGGATTCACCTGGTCTGTCTACAGTATGTCATGGAACGAGCAGGTGTTCTTAATGTTTTGTACACTCAGTGTATATTTCATGTAATTCTACCTGTTTCTGTACCGGAGGTAGTTCAAGGTGGTCTGATGGGAGGCAGTTCAATGTGGTCTGATGGGAGGTAGTTCAATATGGTCTGATGGGAGGTAGTTCAATGTGGTCTGATGGGAGGTAGTTCAATGTGGTCTGATGGGAGTTAGTTCAATGTGGTCTGATGGGAGGTAGTTCAATGTGGTCTGATGGGAGGTAGTTCAAGGTGATCTGATGGGAGTTAGTTCAAGGTAGTCTGATGGGAGGTAGTTCAAGGTGGTCTGATGGGAGTTAGTTCAATGTGGTCTGATGGGAGGTAGTTCAATGTGGTCTGATTGCGGATAAAGATAAGGGGCTTCAATCACTCAGTCTCCCTTCACGATCAGATGTCCGGTGTGGTCGTTAGGTAAGACAGGTTATTGGCACCATACACAAAAGGTACCGCTTTAAACGATCACGATTTCCAAAAATGCACTTTGATGCATACCTGTCACGTTGCAACATGGTTTCATTAGAGCATGTCAAACTGCTGACATCTAGGCATTGTAGTTTTATGTCACATAAGCTGTTGACATGTTGGTCAAAACCTCCAACAGCGTTGACTTCCTTGTCAGTGACTGTGGATGACTCTATAACTCATCTTCTTGATGCCCGTCTGAACCAAGGCTACACTGTTAGAAAACAAAAAGGTTCTATCTGGAACCTAAAATGGTTCTTCGGCTGTCTCCAAAGTAGAACCATTTGAAGAACCCTTTTTGGATCCAGGTAAAACCCTTTTTGGTTCTAGGAAAAACCCTTTTTGGTTCAGAAAAACTCCTTTTTGTTTCCAGGAAAAACCCTTTTTGGTTCAGGAAAAACCCTTTTGGTTCAGGCATAACCCTTTTGGTTCAGGCATAACCCTTTTGGTTCAGGCATAACCCTTTTGGTTCAGGCATAACCCTTTTGGTTCAGGCATAACCCTTTTGGTTCCAGGTGTGTTAAAGGATTCTACAAGGAACCTAAAATAGGTTCCCTATGAGGACAAACAATGCTTTTTTTTCACCCCAATTTCATGGTATCCAATTGCTAGTAGTTACTGTCTTGTCTCATCGCTGCAACTCCCGTATGGACTCACGAGAGGCGAAGGTCGAAAGCTATGCGTCCTCCGAAACACAACCCAACCAAGCCGCACTGCTTTTTAACACAGCGCGCAGCCAACCCGGAAGCCAGCCGCACCAATGTGCCGGAGGAAACACCGTACACATAGCGACCTGGTCAGCCTGCACTGCACCCGGCCCGCCACAGGGGTCGCTAGTGCGCAATCAGACAAGGATATCCCTGCCGGCCAAACCTTCCTTAACCCGGACAACGCTAAGCCAATTGTGCGCCGCCCCACGGACCTCCCGGTCGCGGCCCGGCTGCGACAGAGCCTGGGCTCAAACCCAGAGTCTGCGATGCAGTGCCTTAGACCACTACGTCACCCGGGAGGCTAAGAATTCTTTCTTTTTTAAGAGTATAGGCCCACCAGAGTGCTGGACTAGGCCAACTTCTGTTTAACAAGTAGAAAATAATTTAAAGTTAAGAAAGTTCCTACCCTGATCAGAATGTCAGAGTTCAGCCTATTTGTGTTAAAGCATCGGGATTTTTGGCAGCAAACCTTGATGTCTGATTTGGTCCAGATACCAAACGATGAAAAGTGGACATGCAAGTCAACGTAATGGGACATTTCCTTATTTCCTATAGTTAGGCTCTTAGTAAGGTCATTAAGACGTCTGAGGCACCCGTGTGAGAATCTAATTAACATAACAAAACATTCTCCATCCAAATCTGTCTGTTAAAAAAGGGAGGATGGCTGCAGAGAGAGAAGGCTCAGATCATATAATTAGGTATAGAATTTAATAGGATTTATATGGCTCAGACTCGATAGGTTGACTCTGCAGACTATGATACCAAACTGCTCTGATGTGCACATTCTCTAATTCTCCCCCTCAGCAGATGTGTCTCCAGTGTTTGGTTTCCTTCAGTTGCCTGGGAACAAACAATTACTATACCTATTGAACTGCATTAACACGGCATAATGTACCCCAACGCAATTACAAATTGTAATAACCTGCCCGATTTGAATAGAGATGGGAGAGAGACCTGCGTCCAAGATGACATCCTATACCCTACGCAGTGCACTACTTTTGACCAGAGCCCTATGAGCCCTGGTCTAAAGTAGTGCACTGCGTCGGGTGTAGGGTGTCATTTGAGATGCGGATAGACTGCGGCATGAACCGGTGTAACTGTCTCAAGTTAAGTGTTTTTTTTATGCTTTAATGAAAATGAACCACTCAAACTCCATCCTAATAGGTCCTTTCCTAGGTGGTAATTTAAATCTTCATGTGAGGTAATTTGTTATGAACATACAATATGTAAGAGGTTTGTTTTTAGAGAGAGGGAGTCTGGAAAATTAACATTTCTATGACTCAATGCTTACTATGTTAGTATTATGTTAACACTACATTTTGACATGTTGTGTAACAAAAATAAATTCCAGCAATGTGTGAATTGATAACGGTGAAAGGAAGAAGAAAATATAAAAATATACATTTTCAAGCTTCAACTCTGCAGTATTCAGTCAGACTCAGATGATTGTCTTTCTCCTTCAATGTCACATCTGTTTATGGAAGAAATGAAAATCTATAGGTGAAAATATCCACCATTTTTTAAAAGATAAATAAAAAAAATGAAACGCTCTGACCTTTTAGCACGCTGGTTGCTATGGTGATATGTCTGTACTGCTTACCCAGCCAATCTGGAAAGATCCTTGAATGATGCAGTATGTAACATATAAACCCCTAAAATGAAGAGAAAGCCTGGATAGGATAGAAAAGCTTTACTGTAAAGAGCATGTTATATTAAATCAAACAGTGTATAGTGCCATATTCCAGCACCAAGATTAAATATATTGCCCTATGTTAATATCTCATATATTCTACATATCTACCAGCATATCTACCAGACTGACACTCAGTGAGCTCAGAGCCGGCGACACACGTCAAGACTTCGATAATCTGTTCTAGACATACTTCAAGCCAACTGGATGTTTGTCCCACTCTGAAGATGTAATGATTCATTTTCATAGCTGTGATATACATCTTCAGCGAGTTCATAAAAACTGAACAAAGTAAATCACTCAAGCACTTGTAATCATAAAACAGTCATTGTAAAACGATAATAGCAATGTCAGCACATTGGGGCTGCTGTTGTATTTGACAGTTGGGTGTTCTGTTGTCTGTGGAGAAGTTGCATCCTTCTATCAATTATTAAATATTACTCTAATTATAGCAACCTCTTGAGGCTTCTATCAATTATTAGATGTTACCGTAGTATAGCAACCTCTGAGCCTTCTATCAATTATTAAACATGACTGTAGTATAGCTGTGGCGGCAGGTAACCTAGTGTTTAGAGCGTTGGACTAGTAACCGAAAAGTTGCGAGATCGAATCCCCGAGCTGACAAGGTTAAACTCTGAACAAGGCAGTTAACCCACTGTTCCTAGGCCGTCATTGTAAAGCGGGACACCAGCCGTCAGCATCCGGTGAAATTGGAGGGCGCGCAATTCCTTTAAATAATCTTAATATTAAACATTCATGAACATACAAGTTTCAACTATCATTTAAAAGCTTACATTCTTGTTAATCTAACAGCGTTGTCCAATTTACAATAGGCTTTCCAGCGAAAGTATACCATGCGATTGTCTGAGGACGGCGTCCCACATAAAGCTTCCTAAAATCACAAATAGCGAATAAATAAATCACTCACTTTTCAAAATCTTCCTCTGTTTACAATCCCAAGGGTCTCAGCTACAACATGAATGGTCGTTTTGTTAGATAAAATCCTTCTTTATATCCCAAAAAAGTCTGTTTTAGTTGGCGCCATCGATTTCAGTAATCCACTCGTTCAACGAATGCAGACAAAGGAGTCCAAACAGCTTCCGCTAAACTTCGTCCAAACAAGTCAAACAACGTTTCTATTCAATCCTCAGGTACTCTAAAATGTAAATAAACTATAATATTTCATACAGAAAGTAGTATGTTCAATAGGAAAATAAAATGAGTAAGCGCGCCCCCTCTTCACCGAGCGCCAAAAGACTGATATTGTTCCGGTGCTCTCTTTACTACAACTCCAAATTCTTGCTCTTTTTTCAAGAAACAAGCCTGAAACTTTAAATAAAGACTGTTGACATCTAGTGGAAGCCATAAGAATTGCAATCTGGGAACCGTAATTACATAGGAACAATAGGTATCCATTATAAGATCCTGGGACCTCAATTTTTTTTTAAAATCTGGTTGGTTTTTCTTCTGATTTTTGCCTGCCATATCAATTCTGTTATAGTCTCAGACATTATTTAAACAGTTTTAGAAAGGTCAAAGTGTTTTCTATCCAAGGATACCAATTAGATGCATATCAATTATATGCATATCCTTGCTTCTGGGCCTGCGCAACAGGCAGTTTAGTTTGGGCACGTCACTCAGGCGGAAATTCAGGAAACTAGACCCTATCCCTAAAGAAGCTGTATTTTTAATGGAATCAGAAGGATAGTTATCATCAGATTTCTCAAATGGCAGTAATTGATAGAAGGCTGAAGAGGTTGCTATTTTTATTCAACCTTTATTTAACTAGTCAAGTCAGTTAAAACAAGCAAAAACTCAAACAGGAAGTACCAGTGACATGCTCAATTTGGAAGTGGTCTGATGAAGTAGATGCTAAGTTACAAGACTGTTACACGATTCAGATTGAAGACGACTGTGAGTGTAGGGAAAAACAATGGCGGACTGAAGACAGCGGAGCAGAATGCATCAAGATAAAAACAAAATCGGACAAAATATTAGCACTTCACCATACATACAGTGGCTTGCGAAAGTATTCACCCCCCTTGGCATTTTTCCTATTTTGTTGCCTTACAACCTGGAATTAAAATGGATTTTGGGGGGAGTTTGTATCATTTGATTTACACAACATGCCTACCACTGTGAAGATGCAAACCAATTTTTTTTGTGAAACAAACAAGAAATAAGACAAAAAAACTGAAAACTTGAGCATGCATAACTATTCACCCTGCCCAAAGTCAATACTTTGTACGGCCACAAATGCAGCAATTACAGCTGCAATTATCTTGGGGTATGTCTCTATAAGCTTCGCACATCTAGCCACTGGGATTTTTTCCCATTCTTCAAGGCAAAACTGCTCCAGCTCCTTCAAGTTGGAAAGGTTCCGCTGGTGTACAGCAATCCTTAGGTCATACCACAGATTCTCAATTGGATTGAGGTCTGGTCTTTGACTAGGCCATTCCAAGACATTTAAATGTTTCCCGTTAAACGACTCAAGTGTCACTTTAGCAGAATGCTTAGGGTCATTGTCCTGCTGGAAGGTGAACCTAAGTCCCAGTCTCAAATCTCTGGAAGACTGAAACAGGTTTCCCTCAACAATTTCCCTGTATTTGAGCCATGTATTATTCCTTCAATTCTGACCAGTTTCCCAAATCCCTGCCGATAAAAAACAACCCCACAGCATGATGCTGCCACCACCATGCTTCATTGTGGGGATGGTATTATCGGGGTGATGAGAGGTGTTGAGTTTGTGCCAGACGTAGCGTTTTCCTTGATGGCCAAAAAGTTCAATTTTAGTCTTCTTCCATATGTTTGGGGAGTCTCCCACATGCCTTTTGGCAAACACCAAATGTGTTTGCTTATTTTTTTCTTTAAGCAATGGCTTTTATTCTGGCCACTCTTTCGTAAAGCCCAGCTCTGTGGAGTGTACGTCTTAAAGTGGTCCTATGGACAGTGTAACAGCTGTTGGAAGGAGAGGACCAAGGTGCAGCGTGGTACATGTCCATATTTATTAAAATGAACACTGAAATAACAAAAATAACGACCAAAACAGTTCTGGCTGGTGCAGACACACAACAGAAAACAACTACCCCCCCACACCAGGTGGGAAAAGGATACCTAAGTATGGTTCTCAATCAGAGACAATGATAGACAGCTGCCTCTGATTGGGAACCATACCAGGCCAAACACATAGAAATACAAAACATAGAACAAAAACATAGAATGCCCACCCTAACTCACGCCCTGACCAAACCAAAATAGAGACATAAAAAAGGAACTAAGGTCAGGGCGTGACAGACAGATACTCCAATCTCTGCTGTGGAGCTTTGCAGCTCCTTCAGGGTTGTCTTTGGTCTCTTTGTGGCCTCTCTGATTAATGCCCTCCTTGCCTGGTCCGTGAGATTTGGTGGGTGCCCCTCTCTTGGCAGGTTTATTGTGGTGCCATGTTCTTTCAATTTTTTTTATAATGGATTTAATGGTGCTTCGTGGGATGTTTCTGATATTTTTTTATAACCTAACCCTGATCTGTACTTCTCCACTACTTTGTCCCTGACCTGTTTGGAGCGCTCCTTGGTCTTCATGGTGCCCCTTGCTTTGTGGTGTTGCAGACTCTGGGGCCTTTCAGAACAGGTGTGTATATACTGAGATCATGTGACAGATCATGTCACACTTAGATTGCACACAGGTGGACTTTATTTAACAAATTATGTGAATTCTGAAGGTAATTGATTGCACCAGATCTTATTTATGGGCTTCAGAACAAATGGGGTGAATACATATGCAGGACCACTTTTCAGTTTTACAATATATATATATTTTTTTACTTCACCAATTTGGACTATTTTGTGTATGTCCATTACATGAAATCCCCCCCCAAAATCTATGTAAATGACAGTTGTAATGCAACTAAATAGGAAAAACGCCAAGGGGGATGAATAATTTTGCAAGACACTGTACTCGTAGACAACAACCTTCAATCTGGATAACAACACAAAACAAATGATAAGGCTAGAGAAATATATCAACCAATACTACCCAAAACAATCACCACCTAAACACGCTGGAGAGTAAGCATGGAGAACCAATCCCTAAAAAAAAACAAGACTTCTCGACGGACACAGACGATTTATGCTTTTCAACACAGCAAGTGTAGAAACGGACTGGCTAAAGTGGATAAATGATAAATTGGGGCGTACTTGAACTAGTCAGTAAAGATGTAAAGAAGGTGAACCTCGAGATGATTGACGGAAAAAGCTGCGACAACGAAGAAAGAATTGAAAAAGGCTAAAAGGCACAGTGTCACGCTGCGTTTTGGTCCGATACTGACTACTCTTCATCAGACGAAGAGGATCGTTACACACACTCAATACTACTGAAACAGATGTTAAAGACCTTCAAAAAAGAGAAGATGTTTATGAGAGAAGCCTCACTTGAAATTCAGACTAGATCTATGCAAGACAATCTGGTACTGAGAGTGTGGACAAACATTTCATGCTTAAAGTGCTACAGATCCCAAACTGTTAAAAACATCAAACTCAAACATGTAAATATTTTCAGACAGAGAGAACAGCAACACGAGCACCCCAAATCAATGCCGAATTTGCATTCTTTAAGGATACAATAATGGTTAAAAGCCTGGGCAAAAGACTTAATGGCACCAAAATAGGCATGAATGATGAAGGAAATTGCAGAACGGAGAACTGTAACCACTCTTCAAAGTAAACAGACTAAAAGGGAAACAGGTAGCTCTCGCCGTCGATAAACTGTACATTGATAACCAACTGTTCCGAGGCACCAAGACTTCTCCATGGATATTCTAAATAATATAAAGTTCCCATAGAGGGGTCGAATAATGCAACACCCAATACTATCCATGGTAGGATTGTAATAATGGAACACCCAATACTATGGTAGGATTGTAATAATGGAACGCCCAATACTATCCATGGTAGGATTGTAATAATGGAACACCCAATTCTATCCATGGTAGGGATTGTAATAATGGAACACCCAATACTATCCATGGTAGGATTGTAATAATGGAACACCCAATACTATGGTAGGGATTGTAATAATGGAACACCCAATACTATCCATGGTAGGATTGTAATAATGGAACGCCCAATACTATCCATGGTAGGATTGTAATAATGGAACACCCAATACTATCCATGGTAGGGATTGTAATAATGGAACATCCAATACTATTCATGGTAGGATTGTAATAATGGAACGCCCAATTCTATCCATGGTAGGATTGTAATAATGAAACACCCAATACTATCCATGGTAGGATTGTAATAATGGAACATCCAATACTATCCATGGTAGGGATTGTAATAATGGAACATCCAATACTATCCATGGTAGGATTGTAATAATGGAACACCCAATTCTATCCATGGTAGGATTGTAATAATGGAACACCCAATACTATCCATGGTAGGATTGTAATAATGGAACATCCAATACTATCCATGGTTGTCACGTTCCTGACCTGTTTTCCATTGTTTTTGTATGTGTTTAGTTGGTCATGGTGTGAGTTGGGGTGGGCATTCTATGTTATGTGTTTCTATGTTGGGTTAAATGTGTTGCCTGATATGGTTCTCAATTAGAGGCAGGTATTTGGCGTTTCCTCTGATTGAGAACCATATTAAGGTAGGCTGTTCTCACTGTTTATTTGTGGGTGATTGTCTTCCATGTCTGTGTATGTCGCACCACACGGGACTGTTTCGTTTTCGTTTGTGTATGTAGTCTGTTCCTGTTCGTGCGTTCTTTGTGTTATTATGTAAGTTCACATGTTCAGGTCTGTTGACTTCGTTTATTGTTTTGTAGTTTGTTCAAGTATATTTTCATCTTCGTAATTATTATTAAAATCATCATGTATTCCACCTACGCTGCATTTTGGTCCAATTCTTCTCGCCTCTCCTCATCCGAGGAGGAGGGAAAATATGACGACCGTTACAATGGTAGAGACTGTAAGAATGGAACACCCAATACTATCCATGGTAGGATTGTAATAATGGAACGCCCAATACTATTCATGGTAGGATTGTAATAATGGAAAACTCAATACTATCCATGGTAGGATTGTAATAATGGTACACCCAATACTATTCATGGTAGGATTGTAATAATGGAAAACTCAATACTATCCATGGTAGGATTGTAATAATGGTAAACCCAATACTATTCATGGTAGGATTGTAATAATGGAAAACTCAATACTATCCATGGTAGGATTGTAATAATGGTAAACCCAATACTATTCATGGTAGGATTGTAATAATGGAAAACTCAATACTATCCATGGTAGGGATTGTAATAATGGAACACTCAATACTATCCATGGTAGGATTGTAATAATGGAACATCCAATACTATCCATGGTAGGGATTGTAATAATGGAACATCCAATACTATCCATGGTAGGGATTGTAATATCAAAACAGGAAAACAATAAAATACAACAATAGATACAGAAATATCTACAAATACACTCTACCATTCAAGAAAGGGAATGTTGTAAAAAATAATTAGTATTCGACTTTCTATTAATAGTATTTATAAATAGATAAATTACACAATTAGAAGAAAGGGATCATTATTGAAATAATACATCTTCAAAATAAATAAATACAATTCTGAAAAGCCCCAAAATGAGGTAGGACTCAGCATGGCGTAGATAAGAGCACAGCAAGCAGAGGACATAGAAGACACAGTATGTGGGTAATTGTTGGTCTATATGTTGGGGGGTGTGATGTTGTGATGGAAGATGGGGGGGGGTGTTTTTTGAGATTGAAAAACAATGGTGGTGAGTTAAGTGAGTGAAAAAGGAAAATGGTTGCAAATGCCAGAGCCCATGTGTGTCTGGGAGTAAGAGTTTTGACACAGAGAGGTTATAATTTTGTGTAGATATAGGATATACATTTTAAAAGAAATTACATAGAGTCTATTTATTTATTGTCCTATCATGAACGGTCCACAACCCTATACCTTAGACACCCACCTGAGCGACCCGTACACTAAGGAGAAGTCCTTAACTGTTTTATAGGACTACTGTAAGTAGCCTATACTCAGCCAAATCAAAAAGATGAATGTGGTCAGAGACCCACTAAAGCAGCATCGCCCACTCAAGATTCTGAGTCTGCCTGGCAGGGTTGGTCCAACAAAGCCAGAGCCCCCCAGGTGGGAGAGCATGAGAACCTTGACAACCTTGTACCTAGCAGATGGGAATTCCAGTGGGGTACACCCACCCAGGTAGTGGCAGTGCTGGCAACACTGGCAGCACTAACCCATGGAGAGGTAGTCACACTCGGACATTCAGTGGACCATATTATCTGGACCCTGGTAGCACAGAATAATCAAAAGGTCTGACTGCACGGAAATGCTTGTGTGTTTCAGGGGAAAGGTGTGTATCTGTCCTCCATCACCTCGGACTTGACATTGGTTAATCAAATATCCCCAGCTCTCAATTTTGCATGTCTTCTCAAAACAGTTACAATTGTATGTGCATTCACACATTGTAGTCGCTTGAGTTGGACATCCACTATATTCTTTAGAGCTCTAATTGATGAAAAGTTATCCTGGAAAGATCATATTCAATTTGTATATAGCAAAGTGATGAAAACTTTTTTTGTCATCAGAAAGATTAGTGGTTTGGTTCATCAGGCTTGCTTTCTAACTCTATACTATAGATTCATGTACCCTTATCTAATTTACTGTAATATTGTCTGGGCCAGTAGATATGCCTCCTACCTACACAAATGACTCATTATACAAAAGACATTTGCAAGACAAGCCACCTCCTCTAATTACCTGGCTCCATCTATTTACAACATTAATGTACCCCAAATATGCACTTTTATCTACAAATATTTATACCTCCCAGACAGTTTACGTTAAACCCTTCTACAGAGACTCCCAGATTAATTCTGAAATCCATCTATATAAACACAAGACACGATGACAACCTTCACCCTCCCCACTGCCACACCTCACATAGTCAATTCTCTATCAGATACAGAATGAATTCTTATATTCTTATATATATATTAAATTCTTATATTCACATTGCCAAAACTTTATCATCGCTCAAAATCTTCAAGCAAAGACTGGGGGTCAGCCTGATGAACCACACTACTCAGTAATCTCCTCCATGAAGACTGGGGGTCAGCCTGATAAACCAAACTACTCAGTAATCTCCTCCATGAAGACTGGGGGTCAGCCTGATGAACCAAACTACCCAGTAATCTCATCCATGAAGACTGGGGGTAAGCCTGATGAACCAAACTACTCAGTAATCTCCTCCATGAAGACTGGGGGTCAGTTTGATGAACCAACTACTCAGTAATCTCCTCCATGAAGACTGGGGGTCAGTTTGATGAACCAAACTACTCAGTAATCTCCTCCATGAAGACTGGGGGTCAGCCTGATGAACCAAACTACTCAGTATTCTCCTCCATGAAGACTGGGGGTCAGCCTGATGAACCAAACTACTCAGTAATCTCCTCCATGAAGACTGGGGGTCAGCCTGATGAACCAAACTACTCAGTAATCTCCTCCATGAAGACTGGGGGTCAGTTTGATGAACCAAACTACTCAGTAATCTCCTCCTTGAAGACTGGGGGTCAGTTTGATGAACCAAACTTCTCAGTAATCTCCTCCATGAAGACTGGGGGTCAGTTTGATGAACCAAACTACTCAGTAATCTCCTCCATGAAGACTCGGTGTCAGCCTGATGAACCAAACTACTTAGTAATCTCCATGAAGACTGGGGGTCAGCCTGATGAACCACACTACTCAGTAATCTCCTCCATGAAGACTCGGTGTCAGCCTGATGAACCAAACTACTCAGTAATCTCCTCCATGAAGACTCGGTGTCAGCCTGATGAACCAAACTACTCAGTAATCTCCTCCATGAAGACTCGGTGTCAGCCTGATGAACCAAACTACTCAGTAATCTCCTCCATGAAGACTCGGTGTCAGCCTGATGAACCAAACTACTTAGTAATCTCCATGAAGACTGGGGGTCAGCCTGATGAACCACACTACTCAGTAATCTCCATGAAGACTGGGGGTCAACCTGATGAACCAAACTACTCAGTAATCTCCTCCATGAAGACTCGGTGTCAGCCTGATGAACCAAACTACTCAGTAATCTCCTCCATGAAGACTGGGGGTAAGCCTGATGAACCAAACTACTCAGTAATCTCCATGAAGACTGGGGGGTCAGTTTGATGAACCAACTACTCAGTAATCTCCTCCATGAAGACTCGGTGTCAGCCTGATGAACCAAACTACTCAGTAATCTCCTCCATGAAGACTCGGTGTCAGCCTGATGAACCAAACTACTCAGTAATCTCCTCCATGAAGACTCGGTGTCAGCCTGATGAACCAAACTACTCAGTAATCTCCTCCATGAAGACTCGGTGTCAGCCTGATGAACCAAACTACTTAGTAATCTCCATGAAGACTGGGGGTCAGCCTGATGAACCACACTACTCAGTAATCTCCATGAAGACTGGGGGTCAACCTGATGAACCAAACTACTCAGTAATCTCCTCCATGAAGACTGGGGGTCAGTTTGATGAACCAACTACTCAGTAATCTTCTCCATGAAGACTAGGGGTTAGCCTGATGAACCAAACTACTCAGTAATCTCCTCCATGAAGACTGGGGGTCAGTTTGATGAACCAACTACTCAGTAATCTCCTCCATGAAGACTGGGGGTCAACCTGATGAACCAAACTACTCAGTAATCTCCTCCATGAAGACTGGGGGTCAGTTTGATGAACAAACTACTCAGTAATCTCCTTCATGAAGACTGGGGGTCAGCCTGATGAACCAAACTACTCAGTAATCTCCTCTATGAAGACTGGGGGTCAGCCTGATGAACAAAACTACTCAGTAATCTCCTCCTCAGGGGGTCAGCCTGATGAACCAAAACTACTCAGTAATCTCCTCCTTGAAGACTGGGGGTCAGCCTGATGAACCAACTACTCATTAATCTCCTCCTTGAAGACTGGGGGTCAGCCTGATGAACCAAACTACTCAGTAATCTCCTCCATGAAGACTGGGGGTCAGCCTGATGAACCAACTACTCAGTAATCTCCTCCATGAAGACTGGGGGTCAGCCTGATGAACCAAAACTACTCAGTAATCTCCTCCTTGAAGACTGGGGGTCAGCCTGATGAACCAAATTACTCAGTAATCTCCTCCTTGAAGACTGGGGGTCAGCCTGATGAACCACACTACTCAGTAATCTCCTCCTCAGGGGGTCAGCCTGATGAACCAAACTACTCAGTAATCTCCTCCTCAGGGGGTCAGCCTGATGAACCACACTTCCCAATAATCCCCTCCTCAGGGGGTCAGCCTGATGAACCAAACTACTCAGTAATCTCCTCCTCAGGGGGTCAGCCTGATGAACCAAACTACTCAGTAATCTCCTCCATGAAGACTGGGGGTCAGCCTGATGAACCAACTACTCAGTAATCTCCTCTTTGTAGCCTAACTCACACACACACATAATCAAGCATGGTTCTTCCTTTTTCATTCATTATCTTGTTTTCTGTGTATATAATGTTCAATTATAATTAATCTGCCATTTGCTGAGTATAATCAGGGTCAGGACAGGCAGAAAGGTCAGAAGAATAAGAAAAACAAACACTAAAGCATAGGAAACATGGGAAAATGCTGGTAGGACTTGACAAGATGAACTGGCAACAGAAAAACAGAAAACGCAGCTGCACTCGATGTGGGTTGAGGCCAATCCGTCACGACTCTCACCTTGTCAGGGTCCATCTGAATATTCCCTGCGGCGATGACGTATCCTAGGAAGGAGATGGTGGAGCGATGGAATTCAAATTACTCCGCCTTCATGAAAAGCTGGTTGTCCAGGAGACGCTGAAGGACCTGTCGGACATGGAGGACGTGCTCTTGAGCTTAACGGGAATAGATGAGGAGGTCGTCGAGGTCGACAAACACAAATCGGTTCATCATGTCTCGGAGCACATCATTGACCAGGGCCTGGAACACTACGGGAGCATTGGTCAGTCCGAACGGCATCACCAGGTACTCGTAGTGCCCGCTAGCCATGTGAAAGGCAGTCTTCGACTCATCTCCAGACACGAGAGGAAGATAGTACGAGTCTCAGAGTTTATTATAGATCAAGGGGCAGGCAAAGGTAAGTCAAGGTAGGCAAACAATCATAATCAAAATCAGAGTCAGGCAGGTACAGCATGGCAGGCAGGATCAGGGTCAGGACAGCCAGAAAGGTCACAACTGGGAAGACTAGAGCACAGGAATCATGGGAACGTGCTGGTAGGACTTGACGGGACAAGACAAACTGGCAAAAGACAAACAGAAAACACAGGTTTAAATACACAGGTGAAAAAGAGGGAAGATGGGATACCCCTGGTGGGGGGTGGAGACAAGCACAAAGACAGGTGAAACAGATGATGGTGTGACACTAACCAAAGTTAATTGTAAGTTTTTTAAATTTTAATATTGTAAAATTATTAACAGCTGTACAGAAAGACTCATGTGAAGGCGTGGTTAAACAGGAGGAACTTCTTGACGCATTTAAAGCCGGGGAAAAGTCAGGGAAAACTCCAGGGCAGTATGGCATACCAGTTTATGTATATCAAACCTTTTTTGATGTACTCAGATGACAATTATTGGCATGCTTTAACCCTTCCTATAAAAATGGTAGATTATCAGATACTCGACAAGAAGGTATGATTTCATTATTACTGAAACAAGACCCAGGCGGCAAATATAAAGATCCAGTCCAGTAAAAACAATTGGAGGCCCCTTACACTTCAGCGTTGTTATGCAAATATTCTAGCAAAATGCATAGCAAATAGATTTATAAAGGTATTGTCGGATATTATTTATCCTAATCAGACAGGTTTTTTACATGGACAATACATTGGAGATAATATAAGACAAATACTGTAAACAATAGAACCCTATGAAGCATTTGGGAAACCAGGCCTAGCATTCATAGCTGACTTTGAAAAGGCTTTTGATAAAGTACGACTGGAGGAATTTTTCAAATTTTTTACAATCTCTTGTATACAATTAGATGAAGCTATGTATAGTAACCCTACGTGTAAAACAGTAAATGATGTCTACTTCTCAGAAGGTATCAAACTGTCAAGAGGAGTAAAGCAATGTTGTCGAGTATCGGCATATCTATTTATTACGGCCGACGAAATGTTAGCTTTTAAAATCAGGTCCAACATTAATGTCAAGGGGCTAAAAATCCAGGGTTTAAAATAAAGGTGTCATTATATGCCGATGGTTCATGTTTTTTTTATCCTTATTTTTATAGAATTATTTTCTTATTTTTTATATATATTATTTTACATAGCTTGGATCCCTCCATAGCCTCATAGAGGATCTACGCCTTCACATGGATCTAGATAGTTTTTTCGAACCTTTCTGGATTACAACCAACTCATGATAAGTATTGGAACACAAACAAATTTTAATAAATGTATTACTGTGTAGTTTACCAATAAAATGGTCTGACGGTGAAGTGGACATACTCTGTATTCACATCCCAAAAGAAAGAAATCTCACTACAATACATTTTAATATAAAGTTAGAAAAAATAGATAGGATCTTGCTACCATGGAAAGGAAAATACCTGTCTATTTGTAGAAAAATCCCCCTGTGTCACGACTTCTACCGAAGTCGTTGCCTCTCCTTGTTCGGGCGGTGCTCGGCGGTCGACGTCACCGGTCTTCTAGCCATCATTGATCCATTTTTCATTTTCCATTGGTTTTGTCTTGTCTTCCCACACACCTGTTTTCAATCCCATCCATTACCTCTTGTGTATTTAACCCTCTGTTTCCCCTCATGTCTTTGTCAGAGATTGTTTCTTGTTAGTATTGTTTTTTATGTGTATAGGTGCGCGACGGGTCTTCGTACCCATATTTGTTTAAGTTCGTTTCTTATTAGTGTTATGGAGCATGTATTTGTACATTCATTAAAAGACTCCATTTTACACTCCTTTTGACTCTCCTGCGCCTGACTTCCCACCTATAAACACGACTCTGACACCCTGATTAACTCTTCAGTCATTTCCCAATTTTTGTATTTGCTTATGGCCCCTGCCTAACATGTTTTCTTTTAATTATATGAGCAAAGAATATTTCATTTTATTTGGAATGGCAAGCCAGACAAAATTAAGCTGGCCTATTTATATAATAAATATGAATTCGGAGGGCAGAAATGATGTAATCGCAAAATGTAGATTTCCGCCTAATTAGACACTGAAAAGGTAACTGCTATTTATGTGTAATTACATAATTCTGACTTCAACTAAACTTGTGAAGAAGACATCTGGGAGATTATGAGGAAATTATCAGAAGATAAATAAGAGTTACATAGTTCAGAATACACAAGATCAAGAACACACAATCTAACCGTTTAAAAAAAATATATATATATATTGTGAAACACGCTATACTGACACAGATAAATTAGGTTTTTAGACATTTTTGCAAATGTATTAAAAATAAAAATCTGAAATACCTTATTTACATACGTATTCGTCCCCTTTGCGATGAGACTCGAAATTGAGCTCAGGTGCATCCTGTTTCCATTGACCATCCTTGAGATGTTTGTACAACTTGATTGGAATCCACCTGTGGTAAATGTAATTGATTGGACATGATTTGAAAAGGCACACACCTGTCTATATAAGGTCCCACAGCTGACAGTGCAAGTCAGGGCAAAAACCAAGCTATGAGGTTAAGGAAATTGTCCATAGTGCTCCAAGACAGGATTATGTCGAGACACAGATCTGGGGAAGGGTACCAAACATGTCTGTAGCATTGAAGGTCTCCAAGAACATAGTTGCCTCCCTCATTCTTAAATGAAAGAAGTTTGGAAACACCAAGAGTCTTCCTATAGCTGACCCCCCAGCCAAACTGAGCAATCGGGTGAGAAGGGCCTTGGTCAGGGAGGTGACCAAGAAACTGATGGTCACTCTGACAGAGTTCTAAAGTTCACCTTTTGAGATGGGAAAACCTTCCAGAAGGTCAACCATCTCCGTAGCACTCCACCAATCAGGCCTTTATGGTAGAGTGGCCAGACGGAAGCCACACCTCAGTAAAAGGTCATGACAGCTCGCTTGGAGTTTGCCAAAAGTCACCTAAAGACTCTCAGACCATGACAAACAATATTATCTGGTCTGAAGAAACCGAGATTGAACTGTTTGGTCTGAGTGCCAAGCATCACATCTGGAGGAAACCTGGCACCATCCCTACGGTGAAGCATGGTGATGGCAGAATAATTCTGTGGGGATGTTTTTCAGCAGCAAGGACTGGGAGACTAGTCAGGATAATAGATGAACAGAGCAAAGTACAGAGAGATCCTTGATGAAAACATGCTCCAGAGTGCTCAGGACCTCAGACTGGGGCGAAGGTTCACCTTCCAACAGGACAACGACCCTAAGGCGAGACAATGCAGGAGTGGCTTTGGGACCAGTCTCTAAATGTCCTTCAGTGGCCAGAACATGGATTTGAACATGAAAATAGCTGTGCAGCATCGCTCCCCATGAACCTGACAGAGTTCGAGAGAATCAGCAGAGAAGAAGTGAGAAACTCCCCAAATATAGGTGTGCCGAGCTTGTATTTGTATTTATTATGGATCCCCATTAGCTGCTACCAAAGTAGCAGCTATCTCCTTCTGTGGTCCAGAAAAATTAAGGGAGTTTATCCAATTTAAAAACATTACAATACATTCACAGATTTCACAACGCATTGTGGGCCCTCAGGCCCCTACTCCACCACTACCACATATCTACAGTATTAAATCCATGTGTATGTATAGTGCGTATGTTATCGTATATGTGTGTGTGTGTTTGTGTTGCTTCAAAGTCCCGCTGTTCCATAAGGTGCTTTTTTATCAGTTTTTTTAAATCTAATTTTACTGCTTGCATCAGTAAGTTAATGTGGAATAGAGTTCCATGTAGTCATGGCTCTATGTAGTACTGTGTGTCTCCCATAGTCTGTTCTGAACATAGGGACTGTGAAGAGACCTCTTGTGGTATGTCTTGTGGGGTATGCATGAGTGTCCGAGCTGTGTGCCAGTAGTTTAGACAGACAGCTCGGCACATTCAACATTCAACAACCTCTCATAAATAAAAGTAGTGATGAAGTCAATCTCTTCTTCAATTTCAGCCAGGAGAGATTGACATGCATATTATTAATATTAGCTCTCTGTGTACATCCAAGGGCCAGCTGTGCCTCCCTGTTCTTTTTTTGTGACACCTAACCACATGACTGAACAGTATCAAGGTGCGACAAAACTAGGGCCTGTAGGACCTGCCTTGTTGATAGTGTTGTTAACCTGTTTGGGATGCAAGCCCGAAATCGGCCGAAAATTACACCCCTGCAGGGCGCGAAATTCAAAATCTATTTTTTAAAAATATTTAACTTTTACACATTAACAAGTCCAATACAGCATTTGAAAGATAAACATCTTGTCAATCCAGCCAACATGTCCGATTTTTTAAATGTTTTACAGAGAAAACACCACATATATTTATGTTAGCTCACCACCAAATACAAAAGTGGACAGACACGTATGAATTATGATTATGAAGTATGAATTATGATTGAAGTAGCATGCACAACCAACCGAAATAAACTAAAACCAACCTAAAGAGCCCAGAAAAAACTACCTCAGATGACAGTCATATAACATGTTACACAATAAATCTATGTTTTGTTCATAAAAAGTGCATATTTTAGCTATAAATCAGTTTTACATTGATGCTACCCAAAAATGCTAATACATAGCTAGTCTGAATCCAGCCGGGAGTAGCCAGAGAAAATACATACACCAACGTCGGCTACTAATTACACCTCATAAAACATTTCAGAAAAACATATGGTGGATAACTAATGAAAGACAGATATCGTGTGAATAAAGCCAACATTTCCGATTTTTGAAGTGTTTTACAGCGAAAACACAATATATCGTTATATTAGCTAACAACATAAGCTAGCATAAGGCAGCATTGATTCTAGTCAAGCGCTAGCCTAGCACAGTTAGCAGAGTTAGCATTCAACAGTTCGACATATATATGAAAAAGCATCCCAAATTGGGTCTTATCTTTCTTGATATTCCATCAGAATGTTGTAACGGGGTCCAATGTCCAGTAGAGTCTTTAGTTGGGTTCCAGAACGAATTATTTCCCTCTTGGGTTAGCAGGCACGATAGCATTGCGGAGCTAGAAAGCGTTTCTTCAAAAAATTCTTCCGTCGTTTCACATCTAAAGTCCAGAATAAATTGCAATAATATAATTAAAGTATATTGAAAAAACATACTTTAGGATGATTTTGTGACATGTATCAAATAATATCGTAGTCAGGCATCATATTCAACGTTATCTACCTTGTTCCAGAAGCCGAGAACAAATTATCCTTCGCGCCCGGATTTTTTTTTTAACTGCGCAGGTCTCACAAGAAGGTGTGTTATTCAGTCCATGGACGAGATATTCGACTCCTTTCAATTCTCACTTCCGCATTACAGTCTGACGAACGCCTGTGACGTGTCCCTATGGTCCTAAGTCAAAGGGCCTTTTATAGAGAAGGTCTTAAAGAGACACATCGCATTTTGGAAAACTCAATTCGGCTGGGAAAATGGCTGTAAAAATATTTCTGTTCGACTTAGAGAAACAATTCAAACCTTTTTAGAAACTACAGACTGTTATCTATCCAACAGTAGTAAATATATGCATATTGGAAAATAAAAAGTTTCTTAGGAGGCCGTTTGAAAATGTGCACACATTTTCCAGTTTTTTCAATATTCGCCCTGCAGCCATAACAGGTTTTAAGAAGGCAGAGCATCGCTTTATTATAGACAGACTTCTCCCCGTCTTAGCAACTACTGCATCAATATGTTTTGACCATGACAGTTTACATTCTAGTGTTACTCCAAACTATTTAGTCACCTCAACTTGCTCAATTTCCTCATTGTTTATTACAAGATTTAGTTGAAGTTTAGGGTTTAGTGAGTGTTTTGTTCCAATTACAATGCTTTTAGTTTTAGAAATATTTATGGCTAACTTATTCCTTGCCACCACTCCTTGCCACCCACTCGCACTTTGTTGAGTGTTGCTATCATTCACTGTAGTAGCTGATGTGTAGAGTGTTGAGTCGTCCGCATACATAGAAACTCTGGCTTTACTCAAAGTCAGCGTCATGTCGTTAGTAAAAATTGAAAAAAGCAAGGGGCCTAAACAGTTACCCTGGGGAATTCCTGATTCTAACTGGATTATATTTGATAGGCTTCCATTAAAGAACACCCTCTGTGTTCTGTTAAACAAGTAACTTTTATCCACATTATAGCAGGGGGTGTAAAGCCATAACACGTACGTTTTTCCAGCTGCAGACTATGATCAATTATGTCAAAAGCTGCACTGAAGTGCAAGATGTTTATAGTGATGCTTGTAGCGTCATACCAAAGAAGACTTGATGCTGTAATCGCTGCCAAATGAGCTTCAACAAAGTACTGAGTAAAGAGTCTGAATACTTATGCAAATGTGATATTTAAAACATTTTCATTATGGGGTAGTGTGTGTATATTGATGATGAATAAAACAACTATTTAATCCATTTTAGAATAAGTCTGTAACCTATCAAAATGAGGAAAAAGTCAAGTGGTCTGAAAACTTTCAAAAGGCACTGTATTAATTTTTTTTAGCTTTTATTTAACCAAGCAAGCCAGTTAACTTCTTGACGTACGGATCCCTTTAGCGGGATCATTTTCATCAACAACCGCTTAATTGCAGAGCGCCAAATGTAAAATAAAATTGCTTAATTTTTTTACATTCACGAAATCACAAGTGCAATAGAGCAAAACACAGCTTAGCTTGTTGTTAATCCACCTGTCGTGTCAGATTTTGAAAATATGCTTTACAGCGAAAGCAATCCGAGTTTATTGATCACTAGACAAAACACCTTTCAGCCATGTAGATTGGTCACGAAAGCCAGAAAAGCAGAAAAATGAATCGCTTACCTTTGATGATGTTCAGATGTTTGCAATCACGAGACTCCCAGTTACACAATAAATGTTCCTTTTATTCGATAAAATTCGATTATTCGATTATGTTCAGTATTCCACAGCCTTAGGCAAGTCATCAAGGCTTGACGAAAATTCCATATAGTATCCGTAAAGGTCGTAGAAACATGTCAAATGTTTTTAATAATCAATCCTCAGGTTGTTTTTAACAACAATAATCAATAATATTTCAACCGGACTGTAAACTATTCAGTACTGGAGAGAAAGAAAATGTTGAGCAACCAGTATCGTGCGCAAGAACTAAGGGAGGGACATCCGTCTATCTACTGACGCGTTTTGATAAATCTCGCTTATTTTTTAAATAAAACCTTGAAACTATGTCTAAAGACTGTTCACACCCTGAGGAAAGCAACAGGAAAAGGAATCTGGTTGATATCCCTTTAAATGTGTTTTTTATGTGTTATTTCTTACATTGGTACCCCAGGTGATCTTAGATTTCATTACATACAGTCGGGAGGAACTACTGAATATACGATTAACGTCAACTAACCACCGTTCCTACCAGGAATATGACTTTCCCGAAACGGATCCAGTGTTTTGCCTTCCACCCAATACAATGGACCTGATCCCAGCCGGCGAAGCTACACGACGCCGTAAAAGGGGAAAACGTAGCGGTCTCCTGGTCAGGCTTCGGAGACGGGCACATCGCGCTCCACTCCCTAGCATACTACTCGCCAATGTCCAGTCTCTTGACAATAAGGTCGATGAAATCCGAGCACGGGTAACATTCCAGAGAGACATCAGGGATTGCAACGTGCTCTGCTTCACGGAAACATGGCTAACTCAAAAGACGCTAACGGAGTCGGTGCAGCCAGCTGGTTTCTTCACGCATCGCGCAGACAGAAACAAACATCTTTCTGGTAAGAAGAGGGGCGGGGGGGTATGCCTCATGATTAACGAGACGTGGTGTGACCATCATAACAACACTCAGGAACTCAAGTCATTCTGTTCACCTGATCTAGAACTCCTCACAATCAAATGTCGACCGCATTATCTACCAAGGGAATTCTCTTCGGTCATAATCACAGCCGTATATATTCCCCCCCAAGCAGACACATCGATGGCCCTGAACGAACTCTATCTGACTCTCTGTAAACTGGAAACCACACACCCTGAGGCTGCATTCATCGTAGCTGGGGATTTTAACAAGGCTAATCTAAAAACAAAACTCCCTAAATTCTATCAGCACATCGATTGTCCTACCAGGGCTGGCAAAACTCTGGACCATTGTTATACTAACTTCCGCGACGCATATAAGGCCCTCCCCCGCCCTCCTTTCGGAAAAGCTGACCACGACTCCATTTTGTTGATTCCAGCCTACAAACAGAAATTAAAACTACAAGCTCCCGCGCTCAGGTCTGTTCAACGCTGGTCCGACCAATCTGATTCCACGCTTCAAGACTGCTTCGACCACGCGGATTGGAATATGTTCCGCACCGCGTCCAACAACAACATTGAAGAATATGCTGATTCGGTGAGCGAGTTCATTAGGAAGTGCATTGACGATGTCGTACCCACAGCAACGATTAAAACATTCCCAAACCAGAAACCGTGGATTGACGGCAGCATTCGCGTGAAACTGAAAGCGCGAACCACTGCTTTTAACCAGGGCAAGGTGACCGGAAACATGACCGAATACACACAGTGTAGCTATTCTCTCCGCAAGGCTATCAAACAGGCTAAGTCCCAGTACAGAGACAAAATTGAATCGCAATTCTACAGCTCAGACACAAGAGGTATGTGGCAGGGTCTACAGTCTATCACGGATTACAAAAAGAAAACCAGCCCCGTCGCGGACCAGGATGTCTTGCTCCCAGACAGGCTAAATACCTTTTTTGCCCGCTTTGAGGACAATACAGTGCCACTGACACGGCCCGCTACCAAAACCTGCGGGCTTTCCTTCACTGCAGCCGAGGTGAGTAAAACATTTAAACGTGTTAACCCTCGCAAGGCTGCAGGCCCAGACGGCATTCCCAGCCGCGTCCTCAGAGCATGCGCAGACCAGCTGGCTGGTGTGTTTACGGACATATTCAATCAATCCTTATCCCAGTCTGCTGTTCCCACATGCTTCAAGAGGGCCACCATTGTTCCTGTTCCCAAGAAAGCTAAGGTAACTGAGCTAAACGACTACCGCCCCGTAGCACTCACTTCCGTCATCATGAAGTGCTTTGAGAGACTAGTCAAGGACCATATCACCTCCACCCTACCGGACACCCTAGACCCACTCCAATTTGCTTACCGACCCAATAGGTCCACAGACGACGCAATCGCAACCACACTGCACACTGCCCTAACCCATCTGGACAAGAGGAATACCTATGTGAGAATGCTGTTCATCGACTACAGCTCAGCATTTAACACCATAGTACCCTCCAAACTCGTCATCAAGCTCGAGACCCTGGGTCTCGACCCCGCCCTGTGCAACTGGGTCCTGGACTTCCTGACGGGCCGCCCCCAGGTGGTGAGGGTAGGTAACAACATCTCCACCCCGCTGATCCTCAACACTGGGGCCCCACAAGGGTGCGTTCTGAGCCCTCTCCTGTACTCGCTGTTCACCCACGACTGCGTGGCCATGCACGCCTCCAACTCAATCATCAAGTTTGCGGACGACACTACAGTGGTAGGCTTGATTACCAACAACGACGAGACGGCCTACAGGGAGGAGGTGAGGGCCCTCGGAGTGTGGTGTCAGGAAAATAACCTCACACTCAACGTCAACAAAACAAAGGAGATGATTGTGGACTTCAGGAAACAGCAAAGGGAGCACCCCCCTATCCACATCGACGGGTCAGTAGTGGAGAAGGTGGAAAGTTTTAAGTTCCTCGGTGTACACATCACGGACAAACTGAATTGGTCCACCCACACAGACAGCGTTGTGAAGAAGGCGCAGCAGCGCCTCTTCAACCTCAGGAGGCTGAAGAAATTCGGCTTGTCACCAAAAGCACTCACAAACTTCTACAGATGCACAATCGAGAGCATCCTGTCGGGCTGTATCACCGCCTGGTACGGCAACTGCTCCGCACACAACCGTAAGGCTCTCCAGAGGGTAGTGAGGTCGGCAGAACGCATCACCCGGGGCAAACTACCTGCCCTCCAGGACACCTACACCACCCGATGTCACAGGAAGGCCATAAAGATCATCAAGGACAACAACCACCCAAGCCACTGCCTGTTCACCCCGCTATCATCCAGAAGGCGAGGTCAGTACAGGTGCATCCAAGCAGGGACCGAGAGACTGAAAAACAGCTTCTATCTCAAGGCCATCAGACTGTTAAATAGCCACCACTAACATTTAGCGGCCGCTGCCAACATACTGACTCAACTCCAGCCACTTTAAAAATGGGAATTGATGGAAATTATGTAAAAATGTACCACCAGCCACTTTAAACAATGCCACCTAATATAATGTTTACATACCCTACATTACACATCTCTTATGTATATGTATATACTGTACTCTATATCATCTACTGCATCTTGCCATCTTATGTAATACATGGACCACTAGCCACTTTAAACTATGCCACTTTATGTTTACATACCCTACAGTACTCATCTCATAGGTATATACCGTACTCTATACCATGTACTGCACCTTGCCTATGCCGCTCTTTACCATCACTCATTCATATATCTTTATGTACATATTCTTTATCCCTTTACACTTGCGTGTATAAGGTAGTAGTTGCGGAATTGTTAGGTTAGATTACTTGTTGTTATTACTGCATTGTCGGAACTAGAAGCACAAGCATTTCGCTACACTCGCATTAACATCTGCTAACCATGTGTATGTGACTAATAAAATTTGATTTGATTTGATTTGATTTGAAATGGACGAAAGGCAAGCAATGGAACAGTGATTTTTCAAAATAGAAGTCACTTCCGGGTTGGATTTCCTCAGGTTGTTGCCTGCAAAATCAGTTCTGTTATACTCACAGAAAATATTCTGACAGTTTTGGAAACTTTAGAGCGTTTTCTATCCTACTCTGTCAATTATATGCATATTATAGCATCTGGACCTGAGAAATAGGCAGCTTACAATGGGAACGTTATTTTTCCAAACATATAAATTCTGCCCCCTAGCTTCAAGAGGTTTTAAGATCAAATTCTTATTTTCAATGATGGCCTAGGAACAGTGGGTAAACTGCCTTGTTCAGGAGCAGAACGACAGATTTGTACCTTGTCAGCACAGGGATTCGATCTAGCAACCTTTCGGTTACTAGTCCAACGCTCTAGCCACTAGACTACCTGCCACCCCAAGGAGGGGTGCGCTTGTGTGTGAGTGTGTGCGCAGGCGCCCGTGTGTATTTCTCCTCCTCTGTTAACAAGTCCCAACTGCATTCATCCTGACACCACAACTCTTAACCATGGCACCCTCCAGACAACACTATTGTTCTTGTTTAGTTGCACCAAATGACCCGTGTGTCTCTGATTAACCAGGATGGCTGGCTTTGCTTTCCATCCACTAGTGTCATTGGTCCGTGTGTGTCCGCTTAACCAGGGTGGCTGGCTTTGCTTTCCATCCACTAGTGTCATTGGTCCGTGTGTGTCTGCTTATCCAGTGTGGCTGGCTTGTCTTCCATCCATTATTGTCATTAGCCGTGTGTCTCTGTGTCTAATGCTAAACAGATTGGGCCCTTCAGGATGTAATGCGGGTGAAAGTGTCACGATCTTTCAAGATCGAACCCAGAAGCAGACCAGGACAAGGAGCGTAGGAAGAAGGTGAGTATTTATTTACAGTTAAATGTGAAAAGGTAGATATATCCAGATGGCGTAGCGGGCAGCGGTGGTGAGTAGATGAGAGGAAATAGGTGAATCCAATGTAGTAGTAGAATCCTCTGTCAACCAGGCGGGAATGGAGAGAATGATCCAGGTGAGTAACTGAAGGCAAAACAAACGGAGGTAAGTTCAAGGCAAGCAATACGTAAATGAAAACAACAAAACAAATACTATCCAACTGGAGTCTGGTACTCAGGCACAACATACTGTTCATGGCTAACGATCCGGCAGGGAATGGAAGTCAGGTCAGAGCTTTTGAAGGGTAGAGATGATGATCAGGACAGGTGTGCAGATTACTGACGGGAAACAGGTGCGGGTGAAATCAATCTCCCAATGAGCTAATTCGCCCGGCAACCAGACAGGGTGCGTTCCAGGACACCTGAAACACACTCCAGGACAGACACACAGGCAAACCCAGAAAGACCTTCTAGCCTTACGATCCCCACAATGTATGCGTCCCAAACGGGACCATATTCCCTTTATTGTGCACTACACTCTTAGAAAAAAAGGGGTACTATCTAAATGTACTCACAGGAGAACCTTTTGAAAAATCCGTTTATGGTTCCAGTTAAAAATATAATACTTTACAAGACCAAAGCTTAGACTGGGATATGTTCTGGGATTCATCCGATGGCATTGAAGAGTTCACCGTTATCATTAATACGTGCATCGACAACATCGTCCCCACGTACATATCCAAACCAGAAGCCATGGGTTACAGACAACATCCGCACTGAGCTAAAGGCTAAAACTAACGCCAAAATGGACGCTTATGAGAAATCCCGCTACGGCCTCCAATAAACCATCAAACAGGCAAGGCGTCAATGTAGGACTAAGATCGAATCCTACTACACTGGCCCTGATGCTCGTTGGATGTGGCAGGACTTTCAAACTAAACTAAATCAATTCAAATCAAATTGTATTTGTCGCATGCTCCGAAAGCAACAGGTCTAGACCTCAGAGTGAAATACTTACTTAAAAACCCTTAACCAACAATATACATCATTATATACATCAATAGACATCAGTACACAACAGTATACAAAGTAATATACATTATTACAAATATCAAAACACATCATTATACATGATTATATATATATCAATACATATCAATTTATACATCAATACACATTCATATACACATCAATATACACATCAATTTACATCGTTATACACATCAATTTACACATATTTAAACATTAATATACACATAATTTTACACATCGACATACACATCATTATATACATCAGTACACATCGACATACACATCATTGTATACATCAGTACACATTAATATACACATCATTGTATACAACAGTACACATCAATACACACATCATTGTATACATCAGTGCACATCAATATACACATCATTGTATACATCAGTACACATAATTTACACATCAATATACACGTCATAATACACATCAACACACATCATTAAACAAATCAATACACATCAATATACATATCACTATACACATATTTATACACATCAATACACATCAATATATACATAGTTTAAACACCAATGTACACACAATTAAACACATCAATACACATCAATATACACATCATTATACATACCAATACACAACAATATACACCTAATTAAACATCAATATACACATCACTATACACATCAATATACACATGGCTTAAACATCAATATACACATCATAATACACATCACTATACACATCAAAATACACATCAACATACACTTCAATATATACATAGTTTAAACATCAATATACACATCATTATACACTGCAATACACCTCACTTTACACCTCACTATACACATTAGTATACACAACATTATACACGTCAAAATACACATCAATATATACATAGTTTAAACATTAATATACCCATCAATGTACACACCGTTAAATACATCAATACACATCATTATACACATAATTCTGCACATCAATTTACACATTGTTACGTTCCCCAGTTTCTGTGTTCTGTTTTGTATTTGAGTGTGTGTTTCAGGAGATGGCTTCCTGAAATACTCCCCAGCCAGCTGATTGGTCGACCCCAGACTAATTGGTGATTGGAGCTGACCCCGCCCCCTCGTCAAGAAGCAGCTGACTAATCACCATTGCCACCTGAAGATAAAAGCCAGTGTTCTGCCCAAGAGAGGAGAGATTGAGAGTAGAGAGAGGAGAGAGATGAGATAAGGAGTAGAGATTTGGAGATTTGGAGATTGAGAGAGAAAAATTAGATTGTGATATAGTGTTGGTTGTGTATCAGAAAGTGTGGTATGTACTGTTGTTGTTGGTAGCAGTTTTGCTATGTCCTGTGTTTGTGAAATCGTTAATAATTACTCTGTTTCATTTGTTCCCAGGGGGGAAGGAGAAGGCACTTTGGGAGTGCTTAGGCAAGAGGCCCGAGGGCATACATATACCCGTAGTATATTTACTGTCTAGGCACACTAGGTAAGACCTGGGCGGACCACCCCCTGTATTTTGGTTAGGGCACCAGGCGGTGTTAAGTTAAGTGGGTAGGCAGGTTAGATAGGAGGGGGAACTTTGATATTTACTTTCTTTGCTTTGGTTCCGTCCAGCCCCTTTTCTCCATATTACCGTGTAAGAAAATAAATTCTAGTAAGCGGTAAATTCTGCTTTTGGGTCATCCTTACTCGCACCTACGGTCCATACCTCTTGCACTTCAGAGAGTTGAGTTGTAGCAGGGAGTTGCGTTCCCTCTTCTCAGAGGCGTGCGTAACACACATCAATACACTTCAATACATATCTATGTACACATCACCATAAACATACACATCAATATACACATCCATACACATCAATACACATCAATATACATATTGTTACACACATCAATATGCATCAATACACATCAATACACATCATTATACACATCATTATACACATCATTATACACATAAATACACATCAATATAAAAAGCACACCATGCAATAATCTGAGTACAGCGCTCAGGCAAAAACACAAGCAATAGAGATATCCGCCATGTTGTGTAGTCAACAAAGTCAGAAATAGCATTATAAATATCCACTTACCTTTGATGATCTTCATCAGAATGCACTCCCAGGAATCCCAGTTCCACAATAAATGTTTGATTTGTTCGATAAAGTCCATCATTTATGTCCAAATACCTCCTTTTTTTTCACGCGTTTAGTACACAATCTAAACTCACAACGCGCGGGCAGGTCCAGGCGAAAGTTCAGATGAAAAGTCATATTACAGTTTGTAGAAACATGTCAAACGATGTATAGATGAGAAAAGTATGTATACAATGAGAAAAGTAGCCAAGCTGCCCAGAAAATGTCGGGAGAAATCTTTGGAGAGGCACCTATTCTAATCAATAAATAATCATAAACTTGACTAAAAAATACAGGTTGGACAGCAAATGAAAGACAAATTAGTTCTTAATGCAATCGCTGTGTTACATTTTTAAAATTAACGTTACTACGCATACAGCGTGCGCTAAAGCGAGACTGCACGGAAATTAATGGCGGAATTATTATTTGACATTTGTCAACATAAATACGAATTAACAACATAAAGACTGCTTACTATTTGCTGAGCTTCCATCAGAATCTTGGGCAAGGTGTCCTTTCTCCAGAACAATCGTCTTTTGGTTGAAAGATGTCCTCTTCTCCTGTAGAAATAGCAGCTAACGCTAGCCATCCACCTAAGAGGTGTCCAACTCGCGATAGCGCGTGACAAAGAAACTCCAGAAAATCACAATAAACTGATATAAACTGCTATAAGTCGGTTTAAATTAACTACCTTATGAAGTTTTAAAGACAAAAATCTAATTAAATCAGAGCCGGAGATACAGAACTGCTAAAACGAAAGCTTTTCAGGACGCCATTGTGATGTCCCTCTTGCGCCAGGCGCCCCGTTGAAAAGAACGGTATTTCCGTTCCATGAGCCTTTATAGTGTCCCAGATGGTGCAATCCAGTCCATTCAAATTCTCACCGCTTACTGACATCTAGAGGAAGGCGTATGCAGTGCATGTAGCCCCATAGCTTGCATGGGGACTTATAAACTGACCCTAGAACAGGGACCTCGATTTCAGAAATCTCACTTCCTGACAGGAAATGTGCTGCAGAAGAGTTCTGTTTCACTCAGAGAAATAATTCAAACGGTTTTAGAAACTAGAGACTGTTTTCTATCCAATAGTAATAATAATATGCATATTGTACGAGCAAGAATTGAGTACGAGGCAGTTTAATTTGCGAACAAAATTATTACAAAGTGCCAACAGCACCCCCTATTGAGAAAAGGTTAACTCTTGGCTCACCGATCCCTTTAGCGGGATCATTTTCGTCAACATCCGCTGAATAGCAGAGCGCCAAATTCAAATTCAAATTACTAAAATATTAAATTTTTATGAAATCACAAGTGCAATATACCAAAACACAGCTTAGCTTGTTGTTAATCCACCTGGTGTGTCAGATGCTGAATAAAAGCTTTACAGCGAAATCAAACCAAGCGTTTGTGTGAGGACATCGATCAGTAGACATAACATTACCAACAGCTAGCAGCAAAGTAGCTTGGTCACTGTCACGCACTGACCGTAAGAGAGCTTTTTATGTCTCTATTTTGGTTTGGTCAGGGTGTGATTTGGGTGGGCATTCTATGTTCTTTTTTCTATGTTTTTGTATTTCTTTGTTTTGGCTCTCAATGAGGGACAGCTGTCTATCATTGTCTCTGATTGGGAACCATACTTAGGTAGCGTTTTCCCACATGGTTTTTGTGGGTAGTTGTTTTCCGTTTAATGTTTTGCACCTGACAGGACTGTTTGGGTTTCGGTTATTCACTTTGTTATATTGTTTAGTGTTCAGTTTAAATAAAAAGTTATGAACACTTACCACGCTGCGCTTTGGTCCGATTCCTCTTCATCCGACGATGACACCCGTTACAGTCACGAAAGTCAGAAAAGCAATACAATGAATCGCTTACCTTGAATAATCTTCGGATGTTTGCACTCACGAGACTCCCAGTTACACAATAAATGTTAGTTTTGTTCGATAAAGATTATTTTTATATCCGAAAAAGTCAATTTGGTTGTCGCGTTTTGTTGAGTAACCCACAGACTCGTGCAGGTCACGACGGGCAGAGGAAAATTCCAAATAGTATCCGTAAAGTTCGTAGAAACATGTCAAACGTTTTTTATGCGTTATGTTAACCATGAATTAAGGCACGGCGGACGTTTATGCAGGAGGGCACCCTAACGTTCTAACCACTAGACTACCTGTTGCCCCTAATCCGGTATGTCGATATGTTAACAGGAGGGCACCCTAACGCCACCCTATTACCAATTTGGGATGCAACTTGTCTCTGTTCAATATATGTGGCATCACTCAAAAGGAAGAACAGGACGTTTACTGTGCCATTTGTAAGAACGAACCTTTCTGTCCAAGGGATGAATAGCTACAGTATATTCTAGGATGTATCTCTAGATGATTTCTCAGTGTTTTTCTACTCTCTGCAGTCTGCGCTGATGAAAACCAAAACTTGTTTTAGGTGAACCACAATACTTTGTATTTGTCACCGATCAAACCCTGCTTTTGATTCATATGTCAGTCCTCCAAAGACATGAGGTAACTGATGTAAAATGCATGGTCAGTCCTCCAAATACACGAGGTAGCTGATGTAAAATGCATGGTCAGTCCTCCAAATACATGAGGTAGCTGATGTAAAATGCATGGTCAGTCCTCCAAATACACGAGGTAGCTGATGTAAAATGCACGTTCAAGGTCTCTTAACTAAAACTGTGTTACACATTATACAAATAAAAACTAAATCCAACAAGATTATTTCATTTTCAACAACAGATGAGGTACAATGAAATGTAAGATAAAACAAATATTATAATTTAAAATGACAAAACATTTTGCCCTACTAGAGGATTTATCTTTTAATTAAGAGGTATAATGGAACAGAAACAGATTGACCCCGGTCGAAACACTTACAGGTTTCCATAGATGCACTGTTTGTTTTTTCCCCTTATTGACTCAGGGATCATTTGGTGTAGCTAATTGCTTTTATGTAAGCAGTCCCTATTGCAGGACATTCTGCAGCACATCCCCGGGGAGTGGGGGGGGGGGTGCCTGGCTCTTTCCACAATTAATTAAACTCCATTAAATGCTCACATGGGTGTGCTGATGGCAGACTGTGAGTGTGGTCTGGGGAAAGAAAAGAACACACACACACACACCGTAATTTCCAGTCATTTCCACCCCCCAATAGATTTACACATGGGTCACTCTACCACTCAGACTCATGGGAATCCCTCCAGCCACTGGTGTCTCATCTGGTTACGTCGAATCCTGGCAATGAAGGAGAATATATGACCGGTATGATTTGCTTTGGTAAATAACTAACTTTATGACATGTCTAAACACAATTGAGCCTATTTTCCTCCGTGTGCAGTACATCACAATACATTATCATTATCAGCATTACACTAACAACCTCATTTTGCACAAAATATGTATACTGTGAGGTGATTTGCGATGACAGTGGATTGTAAAATAACTAAACATGCTTCATTCCCTTTTAATGGAACCATAATGTCAATTATAGACCTTGGAACCATTCTGTGTGTTAAAATGTAGACTCAGTCTCTCTCTGAGTATGTACAATGTCTTCAGAAAGTATTCCTCCCCCTTGATATATTCCACATTTCGTTGTGTTACAGTCTGAATTCAACATTTATTTTTATCTCACCCATCTAATAATAATACCCCATAAATACAAAGTGAAAACACATTTTTTTTACATTTTTGCACATTTATTAAAATGTTTATTCCGAATAAATATATCTCATTTCTATAAGTATTCTCAACCCCTAAGTCAATATTTTTGGCAGCGATTACAGCTAAGAGTCTTTCTGGGTAAGTCTCTAAGAGCTTTCCAAACCTGGATCAGGCAACAATTGCCCATTATTATTTCCAAATACTTAAAGCTCTGTCAAATTGGTTGTTGATCATTGCTAGACAACCATTTTCAGGTCTTGCCATAGATTTTCAAATAGATTTAAGTCAAAACTGTAACTCGGCCACTCAGGAACATTCACAGTCTTCTTTGTAAGCAACTCCAGTATAGAATTGGCCTTGTGTTGTAGGTTATTGTCCTGCTGAAAGGTGAATTCATCTCCCAGTGTCTGGTGGAAAGCAAACTGAACCAGGTTTTCCTCTAGGATTTTGCCAGTGCTTAGCTCCATTACGTAAATGTTTTATCCTGAAAAACTCCCCAGTCCTTAACAATTACAAGCATACCCATAACATGATGCAGCCACCACTATGCTTGACAATATGGAGATTGGTACTCTGTAATGTGTTGTATTTACCCCTGAACATAATGCTTTGTATTCAGGACAAAAAGGTAATGGTTTTGCAACATTTTTAGCCGTTTTATTTTAGTGCCTTGTTGCAAACAGGATACGTGTTTTGGAATATTTGTATTCTGTAAACGTTTCCTTCTTTTCCCTTCTGTCAATTAGGTTAGTATATTAGAGTAACTACAATGTTGTTGATCCATCCTCAGTTTTCTGCTATCACAACTATTCAAATCTGTAACTGTTTAAAAGTCACCATTGGCCTCATGGTCAAATGCCTGAGAGGTTTCCTTCCTCTCCGGCAACTGAGATAGGAAGGACGCCTGTATCTTTGTAGTGACTGGATGTGTTGATATACCATCCAAAGTGTAATAAAAAATGGCCACCATACTCAAAGGGATATTCAATGTCAGCTTTTTTATTATGTGACTTGTTAAGCACATGTTTACTCCTGAATGTATTTAGTCTTGCCATAACAACAGGGTGGAATACTTATTGACTCAAGACTTTTCAGCTTTTCAATATGAATTAATTTGTAAACATTTCTAAAAACATAATGCCACTTTGACATTATGGGTTATTGTTTTTAAGCCCAGTGACAAAAAAACCCCATTTAAATCTCAATTGAATCCATTTTAAATTCAAGCTGTAACACAACAAAATGTGGAAAAAGTCAAGGAGTGTGAATACTTTGTGAAGGCAATGTAGCTTTCCTCTGACGTAGCATGAATGTGTTGGCTTTTTTATTAGCCAGATATGGAGGACAATAGAAACGCCATGTCAATCCATCTGAATGGCTCCATTAGAATGGGATTGGCTCTATTAAGGAACATTATCTATTTTCCATAAGCCTTGAGCCTTACATCTATGTCCCAAATGGCACCCTATTCCCTATATAGTGCACTACTATGCCTGTAGTGAATAGACCGGGCTCCTATAGGGAATAGGGTGCCATTTGGTACGTATACCCTACCTCTTTTATATGACACATTCATAGACCCACGTCCTCTCTCTTCCTCCTTCCTGTCTCCCGCAGCAGCTGCTTTGCCGGGTTAAGAGATAACAGCCAATCCCCAAGTTAATAGGTACCTCTTGCCCTTTACCTTGTCACACAGTGCTTAACAATGCCCCGTCCCCCGTCCACGTCCCCGTCCCCATCGAAAATAGCAAAAACACATGCCCCCCTACCCCATCCAATATAACAGGGACACATTGACAGGTCAGGCAAGCTAAGAGGAGATTCCACTATCTCATTCCACTGTGTGGGAGGGAAGATTCATACAATAAACTAATTGCCTTCTGTTATTCATTCAACGTGCAGCCAGCAATGCAGTGAATCATCATTCAAGTTTAAGTGGACCATCATTTACATTCATCCTACTGAGTGGGTGGCAAAAGGAACACAGTATTTATCCTACAGAGTGACTGGCAAAAGGAACACAGTATTCATCCTACAGAGTGACTGGCAAAAGGAACACAGTATTTATCCTACAGAGTGACTGGCAAAAGGAACACAGTATTCATCCTACAGAGTGACTGGCAAAAGGAACATAGTATTCATCCTACAGAGTGACTGGCAAAAGGAACACAGTATTCATCCTACAGAGTGACTGGCAAAAGGAACATAGTATTCATCCTACAGAGTGACTGGCAAAAGGAACACAGTATTCATACTACTGAGTGGTTGGAAAAACGAACACAGTATTCATCCTACAGAGTGACTGGCAGAAGGAACACAGTATTCATCCTACAGAGTGACTGGCAAAAGGAACACAGTATTCATCCTACAGAGTGACTGGCAAAAGGAACATAGTATTCATCCTACAGAGTGACTGGCAAAAGGAACACAGTATTCATACTACTGAGTGGTTGGAAAAACGAACACAGTATTCATCCTACAGAGTGACTGGCAAAAGGAACACAGTATTCATCCTACAGAGTGACTGGCAAAAGGAACACAGTATTCATCCTACAGAGTGACTGGCAAAAGGAACACAGTATTCATCCAACAGAGTGACTGGCAAAAGGAACACAGTATTCATCCTACTGTGTGACTGGCAAAAGGAACACAGTATTCATCCTACAGAGTGACTGGCAAAAGGAACACAGTATTCATCCTACAGAGTGACTGGCAAAAGGAACACAGTATTCATCCTACAGAGTGACTGGCAAAAGGAACACAGTATTCATCCTACAGAGTGACTGGCAAAAGGAACACAGTGTTCATCCTACAGAGTGACTGGCAAAAGGAACACAGTATTCATCCTACAGAGTGACTGGCAAAAGGAACACAGTATTCATCCTACAGAGTGACTGGCAAAAGGAACACAGTATTCATCCTACTGAGTGACTGGCAAAGGGAACACAGTATTCATCCTACAGAGTGACTGGCAAAAGGAACACAGTATTCATCCTACAGAGTGACTGGCAAAAGGAACACAGTATTCATCCTACAGAGTGACTGACAAAAGGAACACAGTATTCATCCTACAGAGTGACTGGCAAAAGGAACACAGTATTCATCCTACTGAGTGGCTGGCAAAAGGAACATAGTATTCATCCCACAGATTGGCTGGCAAAAGGAACACAGTATTCATCCTACGAGTGACTTGCAAAAGGAACACAGTATTCATCCTACTGAGTGACTGGCAAAAGGAACACAGTATTCATCCTACAGAGTGACTGGCAAAAGGAACACAGTATTCATCCTACAGAGTGACTGGCAAAAGGAACACAGTATTCATCCTACAGAGTGACTGGCAAAAGGAACACAGTATTCATCCTACAGAGTGACTGGCAAAAGGAACACAGTATTCATCCTACAGAGTGACTGGCAAAAGGAACACAGTATTCATCCTACTGAGTGACTGGCAAAAGGAACACAGTATTCATCATACAGAGTGACTGGCAAAAGGAACACAGTATTCATCCCACTGAGTGGCTGGCAAAAGGAACACAGTATTTCAGGCCTGTCCGCTGAATCGATGTGACCGTGTGACTTGGTCTCACCAAGCTTCTAGTTTATCAGCTTCACAGACTTCTTAAGAGGAAAGTTGAGTAAGAACAATAAGTTGATATAGAACCGAGGAATGGATTTCTGTCTAATGGGGTACAGACGGTATGGTACGAGCACCAGAGCACTCTGAGTTTAACTGTTGAAGTCTGGACTAAAATGTGGAATGGATCCTACCATCAACAACTGTTGAAGTCTGGACTAAAATGTGGAATGGATCCTAACCATCCATAACTGTTGAAGTCTGGACTAAAATGTGGAATGGATCCTACCATCAACAACTGTTGAAGTCTGGACTAAATTGTGGAATGGATCCTAACCATCAATAACTGTTGAAGTCTGGACTAAAATGTGGAATGGATCCTACCATCAACAACTGTTGAAGTCTGGACTAAAATGTGGAATGGATCCTAACCATCAATAACTGTTGAAGTCTGGACTAAAATGTGGAATGGATCCTACCATCAACAACTGTTGAAGTCTGGACTAAATTGTGGAATGGATCCTAACCATCAATAACTGTTGAAGTCTGGACTAAAATGTGGAATGGATCTTACCATCAATAACTGTTGAAGTCTGGACTAAAATGTGGAATGGATCCTAACCATCAATAACTGTTGAAGTCTGGACTAAAATGTGGAATGGATCCTAACCATCAATAACTGTTGAAGTCTGGACTAAAATGTGGAATGGATCCTACAATCAACAACTGTTGAAGTCTGGACTAAAATGTGGAATGGATCCTACAATCAATAACTGTTGAAGTCTGGACTAAAATGTGGAATGGATCCTACCATCAATAACTGTTGAAGTCTGGACTAAAATGTGGAATGGATCCTACCATCAATAACTGTTGAAGTCTGGACTAAAATGTGGAATGGATCCTACCATCAATAACTGTTGAAGTCTGGACTAAAATGTCGAATGAAAATTAAAGTGTTGAAATTGTCCTTGTTTCTTCAGACTAGTTTTATATCAAGCCTTACAGTGTATTATTAGTCATTCAGACAAGGGCCAGTGGGCCATTTCATTTTAACATGTTTACCACTAAACATAGCCTCAGTATTGCCTTCAGGAAACTATCTCATAGCACTAGGTTGGGCACATTTACAACAACAAAAAAAGGTATTTCCTTTTAAATCTATTTTAAATGAGAATTGACACAAGCTATTTTCTAACATACCTAATACGAGTTTGTTGTTGAAAGTAAGGAAACTGAGCCAATGGTATATTTATGTACGATAATTATGTGTTTATTCAATCAGCAACATCAACACTGGATTCCCTGAATTATTGGATCCCATGATACAGATGAGTCACATGACAGTATCATGTCATCCAACACATATAGAAGCCTTGGACTGTGCTAAACCGCGTTGGCGCTTGGTTCGGAACTGGCGCTATGGTCAAACGACACAAAAAATGGACCTTTTTTTGGCCACGCTCACCAGCGGTGGGTTTGGCCTTCGCAAAGAACATACATGCGCACAAAATACCTCATCCCTACTGTCAAATATGGTGGTGAGTCTTTGTTTCCACTGGTCCTGGGGGCCTTGTTAAGGTCAACCGTACCATGAACTTTACCAAGTCCCAGGACATTTTTGCCAAAAAACCTAGTTGTCTCTGCCAGAAGGCTGAAACTTGGTTGTATTTGATCTTCCAGCAAGACAATAACCCCAAGCATACATCAGAATCAACAGCAAAATGGTTAATTAAAAACAAAATTAACATTTTGCAATGGCCATGTCAGTGTCCGGACTTGAACCCCATTGAAAACCTGTTGGTTTAAATTGAAGAGTGCTGTTCATAAACTCAGACCAAGGATATGAAAGATGTGGAAAGATTCTGTATGGAGGACTGGTCTAAGATCCCCCCCAAAATGTTCTACAATCTCATAAAACATTCGGAGAAAAAGGTCCTCAGTGCTGTTTTCCTCCGAAGCGGAGGGCTGCAGGTAGCCTATTGGTTAAGAGCATTGGGCCACTAATCAAAAGGTTGCTGATTTGAATCTCCAAGGCAACTAGGTAAAAAAAAGGTGGCTATGTTCCTTTGAGCAAGGCATATAAGCCTAATAAGACTGTCTGCCAAATTACTCAAATGTAAGGAGAGTGTGTATTTATCGCCTGTTAAAGAAAAATCTCTTTCTCTGAGCAATTGTATTAGTTATTAAAATTAATATTACGTTTCAATTATTATTATTTTTTTGCATACAATATAGCTCAGTATTGTTTACAGTATTTTTTGCTCATCTTTATCAAGGGATCCAATAACTCCGGACCCCCCCTCCCTCCGGACCCCCCCTCCCTCTGGACCCCCCTCTCCCTCTGGACTCCCCCTCCTACCGGACCCCCCCTCCCTCCGGACCCTCCCCCCCCTCCCTCCGGACCCCCCCTCCTACCGGACTCCCCCTCCTACCGGACCCCCCCTCCCTCCGGACCCCCCCCCTCCCTCCGGACCCCCCCTCCCTCCGGACCCCCCCCTCCCTCCGGACCCCCCCCTCCTACCGGACCCCCCCTCCCTCCGGACCCCCCCCCCTCCCTCCGGACCCCCCCTCCCTCCGGACCCTCCCCCCCCTCCCTCCGGACCCCCCCTCCCTCCGGACCCCCCCTCCCTCCGGACCCCCCCCCTCCCTCCGGACCCCCCCCTCCCTCCGGACCCCCCTCCCTCCGGACCCCCCCTCCCTCCCTCCGGAACCTCCCCCCCCTCCCTCCGGACCCTCCCCCCCCTCCCTCCGGACCCCCCCTCCCTCCCTCCGGACCCTCCCCCCCCTCCCTCCGGACCCTCCCCCCCCTCCCTCCGGACCCCCCCTCCCTCCCTCCGGACCCTCCCCCCCCTCCCTCCGGACCCTCCCCCCCCTCCCTCCGGACCCTCCCTCCCTCCGGACCCACCCCTCCCTCCGGACCCTCCCCCCCCTCCCTCCGGACCCCCCCTCCCTCCGGACCCCCCCTCCCTCCGGACCCCCCCCTCCCTCCGGACCCCCCCTCCCTCCGGACCCCCCCCTCCCTCCGGACCCCCCCCCCCTCTACATGGAGGGTGCTGAAACAAAGACATGCTCTTTAAATACGTTTATAGATGAAACATTTAAAAAATGAGGTAGAAAGAAGAGTCTTCGTGGAAAAAAACTAAACAAAGTCATTAAGGTCATATTTAAAAAAAAATCTTTATTTAACTAGACAAGTCAGTAAAAGAACCAATTATTATTGACAATGACAGCCTGCCCCCCCCCCCCCCCTCCCCCCTGACCCAACCCAGACAACGCTGGGCCAATAGTGCACCATTCTATGGGTTTCCCATTCACAGCCGGATGTACTTCAGCCTGGATTTCGAACCAGGGACCGTAGTGACACCTCTTGCACCGCGCCACACGGGAACCCTCAGTCGGAAGCATGAGGAATCAAACCTAGAATAGTAACTGTATACTATTGATCTAGAATAGTACTAATAATATATATAATATAGTAATACTATTAACCTAGAATAGTACTAATAATATATATTATATAGTAATACTATTAACCTAGAATAGTACTAATAATATATATTATATAGTAATACTTTTAACCTAGAATAGTACTAATAATATATATAATATAGTAATACTATTAACCTAGAATAGTACTAATAATATATATAATATAGTAATACTATTAACCTAGAATAGTACTAATAATATATATAATATAGTAATACTAATAACCTAGAATAGTACTAATAATATATATAATATAGTAATACTATTAACCTAGAATAGTACTAATAATATACATAATATAGTAATACTATTAACCTAGAATAGTACTAATAATATATATAATATAGTAATACTATTAACCTAGAATAGTACTAATAATATATATAATATAGTAATACTATTAACCTAGAATAGTACTAATAATATATATAATATAGTAATACTATTAACCTAGAATAGTACTAATAATATATATAATATAGTAATACTATTAACCTAGAATAGTACTAATAATATATATAATATAGTAATACTATTAACCTAGAATAGTACTAATAATATATATAATATAGTAATACTAATAACCTAGAATAGTACTAATAATATATATAATATAGTAATACTAATAACCTAGAATAGTACTAATAATATATATAATATAGTAATACTAATAACCTAGAATAGTACTAATAAAATATATAATATAGTAATACTAATAACCTAGAATAGTACTACTAATATATATAATATAGTAATACTAATAACCTAGAATAGTACTAATAATATATATAATATAGTAATACCATTAAGCTAAAGTCCACAAGTCAAGATGTGTCAACCTACTTAATCCTTTGGCTTTTTTTGTCCGTCGTTTTACAGGAACCTTGATATTTGAAAAGACTAAAAACGGCATCCCAAATTACCACCCTATTCCGTATGTAGTGCATAACTGAAGATGGAATAGGGTGCAATTTGGGATACAGCCTAACGAATAGTTATCATCAATTAGAGTTGAATGGCGAAACATTTTGACACTTCAAACATATCAAAGTGTTTATTAAAACACCCAGTAATGCACCATAGATTACTGTTTTTAATAACAATTAAGCTTTCATAATTTCCATTTTAGCTTAAAACCTTTGATCCTGTTTGCTAATTAAACTGTCATCCCTCTCTGGCATATCACTGGACGTCAGTAAGTATATCAATTATGACAGAGGACATGGATAAGAAACACTCAAAGCACTCATCATTTTGCTGTCCTATCAACCATTATGCCACTTCAAGCTTTCCGTGTTGCATCTGGTTAATTAGAGATTTACGTCTGTACGGAAGAAAAATATTGACTCATTATATAACACAACGTGATGTTATTAAAGTCGGGGGGGGGGGGGGTTTATATATATATTGTTTTTTAACCATTTAAATTTTAATGTCACCTAAGTTGACATGTTAAACGTGACAGAAATCACATAATAACTACACATTTTGAGCTGATTTTCTAATAATGTATATAATAGTGATATGTAACTATATTCCACACCACAAAAAGACTGTGTGTCATCCACTACCAGTTTAATCAAAACTAAGGAATATCATTTTGGAAAAAATGTACTTGATTTTGATTTGAATTTCTGAGTAAATGTTTAAATGTGTTGCAGCATATACAGAGTATGGAAAGTGTACATCCTTCCTCTGAGAGGAATCTTCTCTCTGTCTCTCTCTGTCTCTCTCTCTGTCTCTCTCTCTGTCTCTCTCTCTGTCTCTCTCTCTGTCTCTCTCTCTGTCTCTCTCTCTGTCTCTCTCTCTGTGTCTGTCTCTGTCTCTGTCTCTCTGTCTCTCTGTCTCTCTGTCTCTCTCTCTCTCTCTCTCTCTCTCTCTCTCTCTCTCTCTCTCTCTCACTCTATTCTCTCTCTCTCTGTCTCTCTCTCTGTCTCTCTCTCTCTCTCTCTCTCTCTCTCTATTCTCTCTCTGTCTCTCTCTCTCTGTCTCTCTCTCTCTCTCTCTCTCTCTCTCTCTCTCTCTCTTTAAGGAGAGTTCAGAGAGATAACTGCGGGGCCATAACTCTGTATTTGACAGAAGTTATGTACAGGCGAGTTGTTGAGTGTGTAATTCAATGACAGCTGAATCAATAGAAGGATCTGAGGGGACAAGGAGTGCAGCTCCAGTCTGCTGACACTGAGACACAGATTGCGTCCCAATGGGCACCCGTATTCCCTATATAGTGCACTGCTTTTGACCAAGGCCTGGTCAAAAGCAATGCGCTGTAATCATGAATAGGAAGCCGTTTGGGATTCAGTAACACCAGAGAATCTAAGGCACAGGAGAACTGCCAATGCAATTCAGAGCCATCTGGGGTTAGAGAGAAAAAACACTCGAGAGTTAACGGAGAGGCTTTGGGCTGTTATGTTGTTGCTGTTTTGGGATGTTAATAAGTTCAAGTACAATTGCACTTAAGCATTTGAGGAAGTAGATATTCATTTTTTTTTTTTTTTTTTAACATGAACAGTGTCAGTTTTGTTTTTAAAATGACAATAAATCAAATGCATTCTGACATTGTCTCAGTAGTTCAAGGTATGTTAAAGTCCCACTTAAACGCAGTCTAACTGTCACTAGTCACTAGTAAACACTCTAACACCAACACATTTTAGCTACACCAACCCAGAGAGAATGTTCACTAAAGGACAACAATATATACAGTAAATATATAAGAGTAAATATATACAGTAAATATATATATAAACAGTTCATGTCAGAAGTTAACATACACCTTAGCAAAATACATTTAAACTCAGTTATTCACAATTCCTGACATTTACTCCTCGTAAAAATTCCCTGTTTTAGGTCAGTTAGGATAGCCACTTTATTTTAAGAATGTGAAATGTCAGAATAATAGTGGAGAGAATGATTTATTTCAGCTTTTGTTTTATTCATTACATTCCCAGTGGGTCAGAAGTTTACTTACACTCAATTAGTACTTGGTAGCATTGCCTTTAAATTGTTTAACTTGGGTCAAATGTTTTGGGTAGCCTTCAACAAGCTTCCCACAATAAGTTGGTTGAATTTTTAGCCCATTCCTCCTGACAGACCTGGCATAACTGAGTCAGGTTTGTAGGACTCCTTGCTCGGACAAGCTTTTTCAGTTCTGCCCATATATTTTCTATAGAGTTGAGGTCAGGGCTTTGTGATGGCCAAGCTTTAACATCCTGACTGATGTCTTGAGAAGTTGCTTCAATATATCCACATAATTTTCTTTCCTCATGGTGCCATCTATTTTGTGAAGTCCCTCCTACAGCAAAGCACCCCCACAACATGATGCTGCCAACCCCGTGCTTCACAGTTGGGATGGTTTTCTTCGACTTGCAAGCCTCCCCCTTTTTCCTACAAACATAATGATGGTCCTTATGGCCAAACAGTTCTATTTTTGTTTCATCAGACCAGAGGACATTTCTCCAAAAAGAACAATCTTTGTCCCCATGTACAGTTGCAAACCGTAGTCTGGCTTTTTTATGGCAGGTTTGGAGCAGTGGCTTCTTCCTTGCTGAGTGGCCTTTCAGGTTATGTCGATATAGAACTCATTTTATTGTGGATATAGATACTTTTGTACCTGTTTCCTCCAGCATCTTCACAAGGTCCTTGTTGTTCTGGGATTGATTTGCACTTTTCGCACCAAATACGTTTATCTCTAGGAGACAGACAGAACTCGTCTCCTTCCAGAGCGGTATGACGGCTGCGTGGTCCCATGGTGTTTATACTTGCGTACTATTGCTTGTACAGATACACGTGGTACCTTCAGGTGTTTGGAAATTGCTCCCAAGGATGAACCAGACTTGTTGAGGTCTACATTTTTTTTATTTTCAATGATTTTCCCATGATGTCCAGCAAATAGGCACTGAGTTTCAAGGTAGGCCTTGAAATACATCCACAGGTACACATCCAACTGACTCAAATTATGTAAATTAGCCTACCAGAAGCTTCTCAAGCCATGACACCATTTTCTGGAATTTCCCAAGCTGTTTAAAGGCACGGTCAACTTAGTGTATGTAAACTTCTGACCCACTGGAATTGTGATACAGTGAATTAGAAGTGAAAAAATCTGTCTGTTAACAATTGTTGGAGAAATTACTTGTGTTATGCACAAAGTAGATGTCCTAACCAACTTGCCAAAACTATAGTTTGTTAACAAGAAATTTGTGGAGTGGTTGAAAAACGAGTTGTAATGACTCCAACCTTGTGTATGTAAACTTCAACTGTATATACAGTGCTTTTGGAAAGTATTTAAAGTAAGACTTTTCCACATTTTGTTACATTATAGCCTTATTCTATAATGGATTGGCTGTATGCTTAGGGTCGGTGTCTTGTTGGAAGGTGAACCTTCGCCCCAGTCTGAGGTCCTGAGCGCTCTGGATCAGGTTTTCATCGAGGATCTCTCTGTACTTTGCTCTGTTCATCTTTCCCTAGACCCTGACCATTCTCCCAGTCCCTGCCACAGAAAAAACATCCCCACAGCATGATGCTGCCTCCACCATGTTTCACCGTAGGGATGGTGCCAGGTTTCCTCTAGACATGATGCTTGGCATTCAGGCCAAGGAGTTCAATCATGCTTTCATCAGACCAGAGAATCTTGTTTCTTATGGTCTTAGATTCTTTAGGTGCCTTTTGGCAAACTCCAAGCGGACTGCAGTAAAAGGTTAATACGTGGTACAGGACTGATTCCCAAACAAATTAAAGCCTTTAAAGTTTATAGCCCCTAATACAGCTGCTGTTCCTGCATTCGAGAACCAGAGAGACCTTGCTGCCGTTATATAATAACGGTTGTGAAATCACCCCGGGACCCGTCTTCTTCTGGTAATAAAAATCTCGCTCTCAAAAGATAGGGAAATGTTAATTAAGCTTTAATTTAGCAGCCAGCTAGCGACTTGACACTGTGGCGGTGTGATATTGTTGCTGCTGGAGCTCTATTGCATCACATTGTGTTTCTCCCCCTGAGCTGACCTTGAAGGAAAACAAAAAAAAACAACAACCAAACAAACAGAAAGGGGAAAGGCTAAAAATGTAGCAATATCCTCCCATAGCAATATCCAACGTCTTGACAAGTCAGGTCCTATAAATAGCCATAACAAACAGAAAAACAAAAAACTAGATGAAAAAAAATAAAACTATCGATCTCCTTGTTCGTATTACAGTCACAACCGATAGAACGGGATCAAACGTTGGATTCATGATGAACAAATAGATGACCAACAGATACACGTAGGTAGATGTGGGTTTAATCAGTAAGACCTCTGGACATATGAAGTACATGAACCCTGTTTGTGTGGTAAGAGTGGAGATCTTGAGAGCTTTAGACAGGATTTTAGTTTGTGACTGGCTCTGTTTGTCTATTCAAGTATTTGTTTATCCTCCTGTTTTATTCAAAAGCTGGAGAACCAGTGCTGTACATACGTGGGTGTTTGGAAGGGACACTGTCCAAGAGTCTGGAGGCAACATGTGCTCCATGAAGTATAAGAGACTGGCAGCGCCGGCTTAGACAATTTACAATGTTTTGTATTTTATATAACCAGGGGAAAATGTTTAATTTTTTTTGTATTTTACGTAACAATGGGGAAATAAATGTTATATAACCAGGGTAAAATGTTTCATTTGTTTGCATCTTAGGTAATCAGGTCGAAATGTAAATTGTTTTGTATTTTATGTAACCAGGGGAACATGTATTTTATGTAACCAGGTAAAAATGTAAATGAAAAGATTATACAGTATTTACCAAATGTAAATATGTATTTTATGCATTTTTTCTTTCATAGGATATCACCTAATGACCAAACAAAAAATGTGTTGTTGTCACTGACTGAGGTACTTTTAATATGAATAAAATGGGCCCCATTTATTGTGGCTCCTAGCAGCAGGTGTGTGTTTGTGTTTGTGTGTGTGTGTGTGTGTGTGTGGTTGTGTGTGTGTGTGTGTGTGTGTGGTTGTGTGGTTGTGTGGGTGTGTGTGTGTGTGTGTGTGTGTGTGCGATCAACAGGAAGGACATGTTGTGTTTTTGGCTGGTGGGTAGAGAGGCGTAGAGATACACAGCGGTGGGAGTTCAAGAGTATCCGGTCCAAGACCTTGGGAGGCACTGAGGCAATATCGACACGGGGAGATGAGTCACCTCACAAACTGAGACTAACACCAGAGAGACAGAGAGGGAATGGGGGAGTGGAGGAAGGGGACAGGAAGGTAGAGACCCAGCTAACAACAAACATTCCCACAACTTTGGAAAACGTTCCCTGAAGAGTCACATTAGGTCATTAACTAACGTTTTCATGGAAATGTTCCCGTGATGTGCATGGAATTGTTTCTAAGAGACCGTTCCCTTAATGTCAAATAACAGTTACCCGGGAAACGTGGTTATTACAATGTTCTCAGAAATTCAGATTATTTTCTAGACACGATTCATGGAAACGTTTGCAAGAACATTCATGTGTCCAGTTTTCTGTGGCTTGGGAATATTCCAGCAACGTCTCCCCTAACATACACAGAACACCGTTGCCATGTTCTCAGAACATAAGATATCAATGTTCTAGACACGTTTCATGGGAACGTTGTCAGAACATGTATTTATGTCATTATTGGCATTATTTAATGACGTTAACATATTTTGCTAAGAATGTGAGAGTAGGGTGATTCACCTCGTCGGTCTCAAACCGAGGCCACACAAGACAGACACCCTTAGCACTGGGATATCTCTAGGGAATGTGCTTACTGGGCCAGTAGAGTATAGTTGAGCCCTGTCCCTGTCCTTTAGGCAGTTGTGTAAAGTAAATCTGAAACGACTTGATAGGGGAAAAAAGGGTGAATGCACATTGAAGTAAATCTGAGCTCTGTTTTAAAGTACATGGTGATTCAGGAGTATCATTAAAAGTGAAAAATATGCCACTCCATCATTATACAACTATACTGAAACTCCTAAAATTGCTGAATTAAGTCAATTCAATAAAATAAATAGTCCTATTATCTGATACATGACACGGACCTGGTGGCACAAGAGGAGGATTGGTGTGTCGTGAACCAGGAAGTTATGAGTTCATATCCCAGGCTGTTGAATAATACTTGCTGTATAAATGAAAATGCACAATGTAATCATGTATTCTATGTCAAATATGTAAGATGCACAGTGTGAGTAACCCTCGCCTTGCCAATAGTAAAAACATAGCTGTGAATGGCTCAGTGGTGGACCAATCAGGGCCTTGATGGGCTTGGCAACAGAAACTATTTATTTGGTAGAATGTTTCTTTGGGACCATCAGGCAACGTCCTGACAACTGATAAACAGAAACGTTCTTGCAACGTTCCCATGACTATAGCATCGTATGTTCTGTGTATTTTATCTATTTTTACCTTTATTTAACTAGACAAGTCAGTTAAGAATAAATTCTTATTTTCAATGACGGCCTAGGAACAGTGGGTTAACTGCCTTGTTTCAGGGGGCAGAACAACAGATTTTTACCTTGTCAGCTCGAGGATTCGATCTTGCAACCTTTGTTTGTATTTTATGTAACCAGGTGGAAATGTAAAATGTTTTGTATTTTATGTAACCAGGGGAACATTTATTTTATGTAACCAGGTAAAACATGTAAATGAACCTAAATGAATCTAATGAACCTAAATGAACCTAATGAACCTAAATGAACCTAAATGAATCTAATGAACCTAAATGAACCTACATGAATCTAATGAACCTAAATGAACCCAATGAACCTAAATGAACCCAATGAACCTAAATGAACCTAATGAACCTAATGCACCTAAATGAACCTACTGAACCTAAATGAACCTAAATGAACCTAAATGAACCTAATGAACCTAAATGAACCTCCAACCAAATGATTTGGTTGGAGGGTGATGAAATATTCTCTTAACCCACAGTAGACTGGACACATTACCTGTCTTTTTGTCCCGTCCCATGAAACATGTATAGAACATTATTATGGTATATTCTGAGAACATGGTAACCACTATGTGCTGTTCTCCAAAAATAGAAAACCAAAATATGCTAAAAGGGTTCTCACAAGGTTTTTGTTAAAATAGATAGAAAGTTTCCCGAATCGAAAACTGGACACTAAAACAGGTAAAATAAAAAAAATAAAAACATTCTCTCTCTCTATAATTGTTAGCTGGGGAGGGATGGAGTGAGGTAAGGAGGGTGAGAGAAAGGGAGAGAGTGAGAGAGAAAAGGGAGAGAGAGATTAGCTAGCCGGGTTAGCTAGGTGTGAATCAAAACCCTCCCCTCTCACTGAGAGACGGCGAAGGCTTAGCCATCCTCTGCTGCGTCGCAGCGAAAGGGAAGTATGGCAGCAAATTGCCACTGATATGTCTGAGGAAAGTCACCGTTTTAGCTCCACAATCATCCACAGTCTAATGCATCTGTGGCAGTAAGCTGTCATCACAGCGGTCAAACTATGGACTGTGGGTACAACTGAAAATGATCCCTTTGTGAAACTAAGTAACGAATAATTAAAGAGGGGCTATGCGCTCTATGGAAAACCCTGAACGCCGTGGAAGGTGTGTCTCATTAATTATTGATATTTCCCTTTTGTACCAAGGCTATACTTTAGCACATTTGCCTCTAGAAATGTGTTAAACATCCACCGAAGGAGCTAGCAAGTTTACTATATAGCTTCAGTACAATCTCCACCCGGCACAGTACAAAGCTACAGTACACTTTCCACCTGGCATAGCCAGAAGAGGACTAGCCACCCCTCATAACCTGGTTCCTCTCTAGGTTTCTTCCTAGGTTTTGGCCTTTCTAGGGAGTTTTTCTTAGCCACCATGCTTCTACACCTGCATTGTTTGCTGTTTGGGGGTTTTAGGCTGGGTTTCTGTACAGCACTTTCAGATATCAGCTGATGTAAGAAGGGCTATATAAATACATGTTATTTTATTTTATTTGATACAGGAGTTGCTGTGGTAACCTAACATACTTGGTAGTTTAGCTAACCAAGCCATCAGTCCTAGCTTGAAATTATGAACATTGAATTCAACAATATTAATAATGTTTTCGATTCGACTTTTGCTTTCAAAAGCAGCTTAAACATCGAACACGTAAGCATTAACTATAGTCCTTGAATTCTACCGTGCAAATACACTGTCACGTTCTGACCTTGGTTTTATGTCTTTATTTTAGTTTGGTCAGGGCGTGAGTTGGGGTGGGCATTCTATGTGTTTCTATGTTTTGTTCTGTTCGTTATATTTCTATGTGTTTGGCCTAGTATGGTTCTCAATCAGAGGCAGGTGTCGATCGTTGTCTCTGATTGAGAATCATATTTAGGTAGCCTGTTTTTCATTGTGTTTTGTGGGTGGTTGTTTCCTGTGTTAGTGTTTGCACCATACGGGACTGTTTCGGTTATTTGTTTGTATTTTTGTTAAGTGTTCTGTTGATTTATTAAATATCTCATTATGGACACTTACCACGCTGCACATTGGTCCGATCCTTGCGACTCCTCCTCAGACGAGGACGAAATCCGTTACAGAACCACCCACCAAAAAAGGACCAAGCAGCGTGGTAACCAGGAGCAGGAGCAATACACTGTGCATTATAGGGCAAGAAATGCACACTCTAGAATGCCCTTCAAGCCAATCAGAAACAAGTATTGAACAATGCCATGGTATAAAATACTTTATAAACTGGGTGGTTCGAGCCCTAAATTCTGATTGGCTTACATCCATGCTATATTAGACCGTATGTATGACAAAACATGTATTTTTACTGCTCTAACTACGTTGGTAACCAGTTTATAAGAGCAATAAGGCACCTCGGGGGTTTGTGATATATGGCCAATATACCGCGGCTAAGGACTGTTCATAAGCGCGACGCAACGTGGAGTGCCTGAACACAGCCCTTAGCCGTGGTATATCTGCCATGTAGCACAAATCCCCGAGGTGCCTGTTATTCCCCCTGTAAAGTAGGACTTTGTGATAACGGATTACTTTGACTTAACCTGACTATATCCTTTAAAAGCGGCAATCTGCGATTGCTACATCCATTTTTTTACTTTTAATAAATTAATTATATATATATATATATATGTACCCACTGATTCTTGAAGATAATATGAATTACGAATGAGCTTAGTTCAACTGTCGTACCCCATCAGACCCCAAAATCTAATCCTGCTTCATCCTCCCGAGTGGTGCAGCAGTCTAAGCAAGAGTGGTCACTACAGTCCCTGGTTCGAATCCAGACTGTATCACATCCAGCTGTGTTTGGGAGTCAGGGTCATTGTAAATACGAATTTGTTCTTAACTGATTTGCCTAGTTCAATATAATAAATAAAACAGTTAGGTTTGTAAGCAATGTAATGGAAAACCAACATTGTGTTTCCTCAAAACATGGGAGAACTGCAACTGTACAAGGTCAGTCCTTGTATCTGTAGCTCTGTCTATGAATTTGAAAGGGGTTTATTTCCCCAGCCTCATCTCTCAGCTGTTTACCAAATCAGTGGCATGATGTCAGCTTCGTTATTGGTTGAATTGCAGATCACCCTTTTAAATCACTCAATTAAAATAATATATATATTTTTTTTAAACTTTTGTTACATTCAAATAAACCGCATCTCAGTGTTTTGTTACTTGTTGTGTTTGTTGTTTTTTTGTTGTGGATGTTAAACAACATCTCATTGCACAATAGGGACTGTGAAATGACACACACACTATCTACACACTATCTACACACACATCGTTATTCTATTGTTTGTGTATCATTTCATTTTACATTTGTGTGGCTGTTATTGTCTATCAGTGTATCAGTGTTTTGTTACTTGTGGTGTTTTTGTGTGAATCCCAGAAGGATTTGCTGCTGCTTCGGCAAAACCTAACCTAACCAATAATACTGGAAAGCACTGTAGAAGCCTGGAGGTGACAGCGGCCATTTTAGTGACAGCTCTAGACCTCTGAAGGTCATTTGTACTGGTGAAACAGCATGTGGGGTGTTTGACAAGCCTTGCTTGCAGGAGATTTAATGCATCTCATTGTAAAATAGACTGACTAAATTTACACCACATATCCGCCATCGCTTTTTTTTTTGGTCGTTGTTGTAATCTCTCTCAGCAACTCTTTAGATGAAATATTCAACAGCACTTTATCTCCAAGACAAATCTCCTCCACATTGCATTTTCTCTCTGTCTTACAACCTCCGCAAACAACTATGCCGTCAATGCCTTTCTCTCCGACTGTTATCAGCAAGTCAACTTAACACAGAAGTCGTATTCATTATAGTGCAGAGTGTCAAACAAAGAGTCACACATCCGAAACAAAAAAAGAGAATCCAGGGATAATATTTTTTAGATATATATTTTTGTAATTTAATTTATTTTTTTACCTCAACATCATTCTGTTGACAAAACGTAAGTAAAAACATAGTTGTATCTAAATAATGATGATAAAACATAAAAGGGGGGGGGGGGTAAATTGCACTATAAAATCAGAAATGTATTTTACAATAAATCCTGCAAGTGGATTATAAATATGGCTAATATACAACATGTACAACTTTCTGTTTTAAAAGCAAGTGGAATTAGTAGCAGAACGGTAAAACAGTTTTTCATCCCAGCATCAGTGTATATCTACTGTATTACAATTACATGGAGAAGGCCTATGGGGAAGCATTGCAACCACTTGGTAAGCAGATTTAGGTACAGAATCAAATCAGGGCTACGTGATTATAAAGACACTGTCACTTTTTATCTAATGTATAAAATCTAACTCATAAGACATGTAACCCTACCTTGTCCATATTAGGACAGCCACAGCTCAGACCCATTCTTTCAATGCATAATCTACTTGCCAAATAAAGTTTTTTTTTTGGGGGGGGGGGGGGGGGGGGGCTGTGTCCGAAACTACGGAGGAATGCTGTACAATAGAGTGTTACATGAATGAATTGTCATCCTTTAGGAAACAAAATGAATGTAGAGTGAAACTCTTCCAAACGTACCGTTGCACAAAAAAAAAAAACTTTCTGTGCTTCTGTTCATGTTTAATTGAACTAGTATTGCATGTAATGCCCTAAAGGTAGACTATTGAAGCACATCACTAGCAAAAATACAGTCGAGAGAACACTCTAATAATTAATCTGCCTCAGACCGGTTTTTAATATGCACACGTCCTAATTCTGTAGTTATGCTTGATTGTCAATCTAAAGGAAATATTTCTGGATAATATCGTATTAATGAAAATCACTTATCACTGTGAATAGGTTACTACAAAAACCTTTCCATTGTTGAAGCAGGTTTGGAATGTTACGTGAAGAAAATACTACTTTAAGATGAAATTGACAGTAACTTTTTGTTGTTGTTGTTGCTTTCCCCCCTATTTGAAATAATATTTGTAAGTAAAACAACAACAAAAAAACGATTGAAAGCTATACTTCCTGAAAGTGGCATGTTGGGTGATGACGTCATCAAAACATGTGCAGCAATGAGATAAAAGTGGAATGTGATGTCATCAAAACATGGACCATAGACGGATGACAGTGGGATGTGATGTCATCAAAACATGGGCCGTAGATGGATGACAGTGGGTTGTGATGTCAGAAAAACATGGACTGTAGAGGGATGACAGTGGGTTGTGATGTCATCAAAACATGACCGTAGTGGGATGACAGTGGGATGTGATGTCATAAAAACATGGGCTGTAGAGGGATGACAGTGGGTTGTGATGTCATAAAAACATGGGCTGTAGAGGGATGACAGTGGGTTGTGATGTCATAAAAACATGGGCTGTAGAGGGATGACAGTGGGATGTGGGTGTGGCTGCATCATGGAGGGGAACATGGCTGGACGGGGCATGGCATGGAATGTCACCGCCATTGGGTGGTGGTGTAAACTGGGCGGGGCCATTACCGAGAGCTGCGGTGGTGAGGTCACAAAGGGAGGAGGGTAGGGGCCAGAGGGACACATTTCTGCCCCCATAGGCAGGCTGCGGACAGGGACTGGAAGAACATGGGGTAAGAGAGTTGTTTGAGGGTGCTGAGGGAGGAATGCTGCACGGTGGTGATGTTGGTGGTGGAGGATGGTGTGTCGGATAGTGATGGACCTGGTTGGCATGGAGGACATGGGGGACGGAGACAGGTGGACGGGGTGGAGCATGGGAGGACAGGAAGGGGTCACCGCGACAGGAGACCCAGACAGAACTTGCTTCATCTTTCCAGGGAACACCTGATGTTGCTGATGGTGGTGGAGGACGTGCCTGTGTGTTTGGATCTGAACGAGACAGTGATGTTTCTCCCTACCGTCAGACGGGTGCTGCGGATGGAAACACGGTGGTCTGTGATTGTGGTAGGGGCTAGCTGTAACGGTAGTACCTCCAGGTCTCAGGCTCTCCATGAACCCTCTCTCGTCCTGAACCCTAACCCCAGGATGAAACCTCTGAATCTGGGTAGGCTGGGGGCTGTGGGACTCCTGGTGGGTGGGGTGGCTCCGGGGACTGTGCTGACATGACTTGTCCAGACTGGTCTTCTGTCTGTGAAGCATCTGTGGGATGGACAGGGGGATGATCTCTCTCACACCCAGTGGACTGACCTGGGCAGCCACTGCCACCGTTTGCCTTCTAATACAATCTTGCCCTATGTTACCCATTCCTGAACGATGTCCCATGATCGGGAGAGAAACAGTGGAAGAGTTTGGGAAGCAAATAGTGCTGTTTTTGTTTTCATTAGTAATACCAATTATTTCTGGGGGATTTGGGGGATCTCTTACAGGCCCAGGCCCAGGTTGAGAGGGAGAGAAGGAACATTCGACTTTCATGCTGGGAACATTGTTCTGAATCTGGAGCTGAGGAGAGCCTCCCATTGACTTACTGTTGTGCTCTACAGCTGGCTGACTCAGGGCACTACAGCTGGCAAATTGACCTTTTACCACAAGGTATTCCACAGCTGTATTCACTAGATTCTCACTCTGGACGTTCAGCTTACATCTGTCAACAGACAGTAAATCCAGACGAGGTTCAGCCATGTGAACATTGTGACATACAGGAGGTTCTGAGATGTGAACATTGTGACCAACAGGAAGGTCTGAGATGTGAACATTGTGACCAACAGGAAGGTCTGAGATGTGAACATTGCGACCTAGAGGAAGGTCTGAGATGTGAACATTGTGACCTACAGGAGGGTCTGAGATGTGAACATTGTGACCTACAGGAAGGTCTGAGATGTGAACATTGTGACCTACAGGAGGTTCTGAGATGTGAACATTGTGACCTACAGGAGGTTCTGAGATGTGAACATTGTGACCTACAGGAGGGTCTGAGATGTGAACATTGTGACCTACAGGAGGTTCTGAGATGTGAACATTGTGACCTACAGGAGGTTCTGAGATGTGAACATTGTGACATACAGGAGGTTCTGAGATGTGAACATTGTGACCTACAGGAGGTTCTGAGATGTGAGGAGTATACCTGGACCCTCTCTGTCTCTTCCTCTGTCTCCCCTCCCCACCACAGGAAACACAGGCAGACCAAGGAGACCCCTCCTCACCCATTGAACCATCTGGCCCATTGGACTCTTCCACAGTTGACTGACACTGGGTACATAGGACTGGCCCATTGGGCTCTACCACAGTTGACTGACACTGGGTACATAGGACTGGCCCATTGGGCTCTACCACAGTTGACTGACACTGGGTACATAGGACTGGCCCATTGGGCTCTACCACAGTTGACTGACACTGGGTACATAGGACTGGCCCATTGGGCTCTACCATTACAGCTGGCTGACACTGACTGCATGAACCCTGGAGGTCAAGGCTCTGCTCATCATCAGCCAGAGACATTGATGCTGTCCGTTTCCTTTTCAGGGCCCTGCTCTCACAAAAGTCTTCACCAAGCCTCTCGGGCGAATGGGCCATGCTTAGTTTTTGGGTAACGGTGACTAAGCTCTCTGGTGCCGTGACTGTCATCCCTCTGCCTGGGTTTTGTCTAACAACCCCAGGAGGTTTCTCAGGGCAAGGGTTGTCGTTGTGACTCTGTGAGCTCTCTGAGCCATGCCCTGCAGTGTTTCTCTGTTCTGTTGATGAATGGAACGGGTCTCTCCTGACGCTCCTCCCCAACACCTTTTCATCCGAGAGGCTGAGGCTGCCCGCTGAGCCGTTTACCCTGCCTGCTGTTTCCTGTCTTCTTCTCTCCTCCTCCCTCTCCCTTTCCACTACACGCTTCCTCTCCCTCTCCCTCTCTCTCTCCCTCTCTCTCTCCCTCTCTCTCTCCCCCTCTCTCTCCCTCTCTCTCTCCTTCTCCCTCTCCCTCTCCTCCTCCCTCTCTCTCTCTCTCTCACTCTCTCTCTCTCTCTTCCTCTCTCTCTCTCTCTCCCTCTCCCTGTCCTCGGCGGCAAAGGGGACAGCACAGCCACTGTCCTCAGCCGATTGCTTTGACTTCTCTAATGGCTGCACTCGCTGTGAAGTGGGGACTCTAAATTGGCTATCAAGTCCTTCCCAACACTCAGACCGTCTCTGAAATGTGTTGCATTTCTCTGCATTGCTCTCCAACCCTCCATCCGTCGCCCTCTCTCTGTGGTGCTCCTCTTCTTCCTCATCCCCTCCTCCTCTCATCCCCCTCCTCCTCCCCTTCTTCTTGTGGCTCCTGTAATGGCGCCTGTCTCTGGGTTTCCATTTCTCGCCACCTGCTGCTCTCTTCTCAGATTGAGTCCTACCTTTTGAGTGCCTACTATATCCCCCACAGCTGTGTCTCTTAAGTCGCAAGCTGCAGCTTTCTGTGTCTGTGTCACTCGTGTGGTGCTCACATATGAGACAATCCTTCCTCTCCACTGCTTCCCTGCCGTCTCTGAAAGGGCTATGATGGTTTGGCCAAGAGCAGGCCTTGTTGTGCTTGTTGCCAACATCTGGTGGTTCCTCAGCGCAGACAGATGTTGAGCTGATACACAAAGCCACAGATAACTTACTCTGACTGTCATCAACACTAACCTTCGCCCTGTTCTGCCATTGCTGCGAGGCCCTAAAGTCAAAATGGAGGGGGTTACAGCTGTAGGAGAGACAGGGCTCTGTCCTGGTGAAGGTTAACATCTCTGTAGGCCACTGGAGAACAGTGTTTCCATCTCTGCTGAGCACAGAGAAGAACGGCTGGCTGGGCTTGGTGAAAGGACAAGACAGGTTCTTCACCACCACCGTAATGTCTTCTCCTTTCTGTTCCTCTCTCACAGTCCCAGGACACTGAGAGGACTGAGAGGAGGAGGAGCCGTTCTCACGGGGACCATCAGAACCGGAGACGACCTCAGAAGAGAAACTGCTAATGGAGGAGTCCTCTTCCCCACAGACACTCTCCTCTATTTTATGAGCTTGTTGGCGTTTGCTTGTTTCTGGCTCGGCCTCTGTTGGGCTGTTTCTCTGAGTTTTCTCAGAGTTCTGTCTATCTAGTACTGTGTCTGGGTCGTCTGGAGATGCAGGTAATTGGGAGACGGAGGACACATAAGGTCTGGCCATATCCTCAGAGTTAACTAGCGCAGAACACAAATGTGAGGCCTGTGGTGGCATCGGGATGTCAGACCTGGCTAGTGCATCTGATGATCTCTGGCTCCACTCACTAAAACTAACACAGTTTGGGCTGAGATCACCAGGCTGAGTGCCAACAGCCTCCACAGTCCCGTGACCTAGTCCCTTTTCCTGTGCAGTAGGAGAGTCCAGAATGTTCAACTCAACAAAGGGCGTTCTGAGCTTCTGTCTTCTGACACATTCTTTGGAACTCTCCTCTGTGTTGTCACAGAACACGGCGGCCGAAGATTTCAGCTTCACGGATGCTTTCTTTGGGAAGGAGAATGAGAATGCTATTTTGTGCCTGTTGTAATTCTGTTTCTTGGCCTTTCCCGTGTAAGGCCAGTATAGTGTTTTCTGGGTCTTGCTGTTGGTGGCCAGGCCAGTGCTGGTGCTGGTGTGGTTGTGGGTTCCTGTCTCCAGAACTGTGGAGTTGTTGGACTCCTCTGAAGGTCCATCGGTACAGCTGTCTCTGAAACTGCCCTCCACTGCCACCGTAGTGGACTTGAACTTGGGGCCACTGCCTGGAGCGCTGAAACATAGAAAAATAAACATTTGAATGAATATTTGCAAGTCCATATTCATTTGTGCATGGCATTCAATTGTTATGGGCCAATCACTTCATGATATCAATGCTCATGATTCATGTATCTAAAGCAAGGACTCATCCCTAGACATCTGAATTTCCCCATTACATCAAAACGATATACAGTGTATAAAAAGATAGGCTTACACAGTGGGAAAATCTGGTTAAAATTACTTCATTATAATCAGTTTACAATCAGAACTGGAGATATTTTCTGACTCCAACGTCACATGTTAAGAGTCAGGATCCTCCTATACATTATCGGTGACAGATCACACTTCAACCAATAATCTGTGATGAATCATATCCTGGAATGTTCCGGGACATATGTACCCACCAATGGATCTCTCTGCGTTGTTCGGCAAGCTCATGTATCCTCCGGAGTGCTCTCTCCTGTTTCCGCTCATCCTTCCTGGTCTTAGAGGCCACGTTCCGGGCAAACTCTCTCTGCTTCAGCTCCTTCAGCCTCTGTGGAAGTCAGAACAGATCGTTAATATCTCTAAGGTTCCGTACCTAAAGGCACCCTATCCCCTCTATAGTGGAATCCTTTTAGCCAGGGCCAAGTAGTGCACTATATCACAAAGGCTTACGTAAATGGACCTGTTAATATCTCACCAAACAATCTACATCTAATCTAGCACTATGTAAGGGTGTGTCTAAAAGAATGCATCTATTTGAAATATCTCTACGTGTCGAGAGGATCAAACGTTTCAAGTGCCACTGACAACCTGAAATGTCACCTAAAACCCTCACAAACATTTACAGATGCACAATTGAGAGCATCCTGTGGTGCTGTATCACCGCCTGGTACGGCAACTGCACCGTCCGAAACTACAAGGCTCTTCACAGGGTGGTGCGGTCAGCCCAACACATCACTGGGGGAACACTGCCTGCCCTCCGGGGCGTCTACAGCACCTGGTGTCACAGGATGGACAAAAATATCATTAAGGACCTCAGCCACTCGAGTCATGGCCGGTTCACCCCACTACAATCCGGATGGCAGAGACCGTACAGGTGCATCAAAGCTGAGACTGAGAGACTGATAATCAGCTCCTATCTACAGGCCATCTGTCTGTTAAACAGTCATCACTAGCCAGCCTCCAACCAGTACCAGGTCCTGAACTTAGTCACTTCGTCACGTCTCTGAAATTGCAGCCCAAATAAATGCTTCACAGAGTTCAAGTGACAGACCCATCTCAACATCAACTGTTCAGAAGAAACTATGTGAATCAGGCCTTCATGGTCAATTTGCTGCAAAGAAACCACTACTAAAGGACACCAATAATAAGAAGAGACTTGCTTGTGCCATGAAACACAATTTCTTGTGGACATTAGACCGGTGGAAATGTGTCCTTTGGTCTGATGAGTCCAAGTTTGAGATTTTTGGTTCCAACCACGGTGTCTTTGTGAGACGCAGAGTAGGTGAAAGGATGCATGTGTGGTTCCCACTGTGAAGCATGGAGGAGGAGGTGTGATGGTGTGGGGTTGCTTTGCTGGTGACACTGTCAGTGATTTTCTTTGAAATTTAAGGCACACTTAACCAGCATGGCTACCACAGCATTCTGCAGTGATACGCCATTCCATATGGTTTGCGCTTAGTGGGACTATCATTTGTTTTTCAACAGGACAATGACCCAACACACCTCCAGGCTGTGTAAGGGCTATTTGACCAAGAAGGAGAGTGATGGTGCTGCATCAGATGACCTGGCCTCCACAATCACCCAACCTCAACCCAATTGAGATGGTTTTTGATGAGTTTGGACTGCAGATTGAAGGAAAAGCAGCCAACAAGTGCTCAGCATATGTGGGAACTCCTTCAAGATTGTTGTAAAATCATTCCAGGTGAAGCTGGTTGAGAGAATGCCAAGAGTGTGCAAAGCTGTCATTAGGGCAAAGGGTGGCTAC